>NC_069392.1:45834740-46134740 GCF_027475565.1 Acinonyx jubatus
ACGTGATTTATGATGATGGCTTTGGGCTGCACGATATCTGCTGTACTTCTGGAAGAGCTCCAGAGGGGCTGGAGACCAAAATCAGCCATGTGTGCAGGCAACCATGTCTCCACGATAAAAACTCTGGACACCAAGAGTTGGGTGGGCTTCCCTGGCTAGCAATATTCTATGCATATTGTCACATATTATTGTTAGGAAAGTAAAAATTGTCCATGACTCCATGGTGAGAGGACAACTGGAAGCTCCATGTTTGGAACCTTCTGGGACTCTGCTCTTGGCCGATTTCAATCTGTTCCCTTTATTGTTTCACTGTAATAACCCATAACCATGATTATTACAGCTTTCACTGAGTTCATCTAGTGAATTATGGAGCCTAAACATGGACTTGGGAACCCCTGAACTCTAAGCATGGTCTTGTGGACTGTAACCCCTAACTTCACAGGTGGATTTTTTGACTTTATTCAGACCATTTTTTTCCTATACTCAACACCATCCACTTCAAATATGTCTCTGCTAGAAACATTATCTTTTAAATGGTTCCTTGGATGCCATTAGAAGTATGGCATAATCTGTGGTAAAGCACCATTAAGATGTTAACACAGATGTATGTGTGAATTAAAAAGTAACTCTAAATGCAGAGTAACCAATTTACTTCACATTAATAATTCAGCTAAATATTTTTATTTGTTTCTAAACAAAAAGCAAAGAGGACCCAGTCCACTGAGCAGTTTTAATAGTGTGCACAATTTCTATTAAACCAAAATAAAACCTTTTGATGTTCTTGGCTTATGAAAGTCACTCAACTTCACTTCTTTTTTCCTATCAAGTTTTTCCTTTGCAAATTTGTTCTTTCTGACTGAAGTTAGAAACTGACATGTCCTTCCATTCTCCTTTTGGGGCAAAAGGAGACATCAATACTAGTCCTTTTAATGGGAAATCAAACCCACCTCTAACTAGGGTATTTATTCTAGTTTTATTCTAGAATTATTATTTATTCTGTTCCATCCGTTTCAAATAAACACAGTAAAGTAATCGGAGATGAGTTACAAAGAAAGAAAATGGCAGGTGTGCTACACAAAGACCCTTAAATTGCACATTTTCAAGATTTTCATGCTTGAGAATAGCAGGCATCTGTGATTCACAAAACACTGCACAGAGCAATATTCTTGGCCCCCGTTTTGTGACTGGCAACAAAACAAAACAAACAAAATGACAACTGTGCCCACCTCCCCAAGAAAAAAAAATCAAGACCAGGAGGGCAGAGCAATAACATTATTCAGAGTCATGGAGGAAAGATGAGGAATGCCAGATTCAGAGCCAGTCCCCTGGGGGGAAAACATTTTTCTGTTTTCCCCTCTTTGCATGCCTTGGTATTGGATTTCAGTTATCCAATTTCAGTTTCACAAAATTTCAGTTGTGGTTACTTTACTTACAGTCTGCTCCCATGTTCAGCATTTACAGTGCATCTGCATCATGGCCACATTGTTGCAGGTTAGCCTCTGTCTCTCTGTCTCTCTCTCCCCCTCTCCGTCTCTCTCTCTGTCTCTCTTTCTTGACTCTTCTTTCATGTCACGTGCACCGCTTGGGGAAAGCCTGGTTATGTGACTGCCTGCACGTAGAAAGAGGACAAAATCTCCTGGCGATGGTCTATGTGTAAAAAGATTTCTCATTTAAGGAGAGCTTGCAGAGTTCTTTTAGTTAGCTTTTCCAGGTTACCACAAATGATTTAGCCCATTCAAAGAAATTTTACAGACGAGTTTGACAAACATTTCTATCTCAAAAAAGCAATGTTTTCAAGCTCGTTAGCCCCAATTTTTACCTATGTGGTAGTCCAATAAAATAATTGCCAATATAAAATAATAATCTCATCAATATGAAGAAGTATATAATAGAAGAATTTACAAATATACAAAATTAAAATGTGCATATTTTCGGTGCTTCTAACCCTTGAGGAAACATAAAACAAGTATAAAATTTCAAATTATATGCCCTTCAAAAAGTCTTTCTGAAAATGAGATTCAAAATATCATCTTTATGTGAATGGGGCTGGAGATGGTTTTTTTTCCTGAAAGGACATCCCCTTTGTAAATACCTGTGGTGCTGAGTGCTCCAGCTTAGGTATTTGGGTCCGGCAAACATTTGCTCTGAGTGATGTATGGTGACTCAGTTCCCTCACTGTTTCTCTAGTCATAATCCTGACCAGATGCTATTCACATGTCTGTTGGTCTTTATGTGGCATGAACACATCATACACTCATCAGAGGCACCTCACTTCTTTTCACTATTCATTAACTCATGAATATCAAGAAGAATTCCTCTATGCCATTGAGATTCTGAAATATCCCAAAGGTACTCGATTAGAACCTGTTTGTTCTAATCGATCCAGAATTTACATGGTTGATGTTTTTTTAGATAATCATCAAAATGAATATAACAAATTAACAAAATAAAACTTTGATAGAGAAATCAGGGAAAGCAAAGATTATGTCACTTGGTCCCAGGCTCCAGAGATCCTTTAAAGGTGTACATGCATATGCATTTTGATTTAACAATACTTGATCTAGTAATAATTCTCATCATGAAGTAATTTAAATCTTTCATCAGGGGCACCTGGGTGGCTCAGTTGGTTAAGTGTCCAACTTTGGCTCAGGTCATGACCTCACGGTTCTTGAGTTTGATCCCCGCATCGGGCTCACTGCTGTCAGCCTGTCAGCACAGAGCCTGCTTCAGGTATCTCTGTCGCCCTCTCTTTGCCCGTCCCCCACTTGCACTTTTTCCCCAAAATAACTGAATATTTAAAAAAAAATAAATATTTCACTGGGTTGTTGTAAGAATCAGTGGAATATTCTATGTGAAAAATATTTTGCAAGTTATTAATCACATAAGTATGAGGTTGATTTTTTCTACCTCTTTCATTTTCTTCTTCCTCAAAGACCTATGTAAGACACACACTGAGTCGTGCTGATATACTTCCCTTTTAAAATTTTGTTCCTTTAGTCTTTTTTGTTAGCGTATTGATCAGCTATCATCCGTTACTTCAGAGGCAAGCTTCATCTGACTGTTTACCACATTGACAAAGAGACACCGATGGTCTTTTCATGATTTCTTGAATGTCTGGCACTGTTGGAAATAACAATGATTGAAAACAGGGAGCTTCTTGAAATCTTCCTGTTGGAGTTATAGAGTTTTAATTTATCCCACTGTATCTGAGAATTGTGCTACCTGTAAAGAAATACATGGCACTCATGATATGTGTGTAGGGGACAGAGACACCTCGTAATAATCTAATTGTACTTAAAAGAGAAGGGGAGAAGGACCAAGTGTCAGGTCATGCTCTGTCCCGGACACTTATAAGGCACTATCTGTATTATTGGCATGATTTTTCCGTTGTGCTGAGAAGAAGCTGATGTTCAGAAAAGCTCAGCGATGTGCCTAAAAGCACAGAAGAAATTGGAACAAGATTTGACCCTAGGTTATGGCCTCCAAGTCCATGTTATTTTCCTGACACTTGGAAGAGTGAATAAGGATGCAAGGAACACAAACTAGGGTTTTGGGCAGAGGAAACCAAGCTTCCCCTGCTTGGGTCCTTGAAATTGAGCATAGGTGTGAGACACAGTTTGGCTGGCTTCCATCAACCAGCTTGGGTGACCCTGATAGCAGAGCAATGATAACATTTACTGAGTGACTACAATGTGCCAGGTACTATTCCGATTGCCTTGTATGTATTATTTTATTTAATCCTCACGAAAAGCCTTTGTAGGACCTATTAATGCCATTTTACAGATAAGAAAACTGAGACACAGTGAGCCTCAGCAACTTGCCCAATACTACACAGCTGTGATAAGGCCACAGTAGATTATGACCCATTGTTATTACATCCCTGGTACTCTGTGCTGCGCTTCTGGGCAAACCTACATGAATTGCTATCACCATGGATTTCTATGTATGTGCTATGCATACCTGATCTCTGGTCTCAGGTTGCAAGGTGCTTGGTCCAGGACACAAGTGTTCCATTTTCCATGTAGCCCTCATCGTACAGAATAGTTCTGAACAAATAGAATAGGTTCAGGGAACAACGTTGACTTGTTCTACATGAAACAGTAATATTCAGGTACTTACTTGTGAAGGCATAGAGAAGTAACCCATTTTAAGTGACATGTTGATATCAAGAGGGAAACTAGACTTTAACATTAAATACTGTTAAGGGCTAAAAATTCATTTGCTAAAATCCTAATCCTCTGAGCTATACTTAGAGGTAGGGTCTTTAAAGGGACAATTAAGGTTAAGTGAGGTCATGAGGGTGGGCCCTAGTCTGGTAGGAGTGGTGTCTTTTTAAGAAGAGAAGACTGGGACACAGACACACTCAGAGGAAAGACCATGTACAGATACAGGGAGAAGACAGACATCTATAAGCCAAGGAGAGAGGCCCTCAGAAGAAACCAACCCTGCTGACAGGGGGAAATAAATTTCTGTTGGGAAATAAATTTCTGTTATTAAAGCCACCCATTCCGTAGTACTTTGTTAAATGGCGGCCCAAGCAAATGGATACAGATACCATTGGGGCAGAAAGATAATAGGGCCTGGATGAACTTCTTAGGCTCTGAGTCCCCAGAGAAGCAGAATCTTTTCCAAATTTCCCCCAAATTCTCCCCCATAGTCTCTGCCCGTTTCTTCCTGGTTGGTGGGTGATCAGTCTCTTATTTACTTCTGCTGAGTGATACAGATATTATCCATTAGCAGGCTATGGCTTTGCATTTTTTTTCTTTTATCCTCTCCTTGTTTTTGGTCTTAAACTTGGATGACAGTCTAATGTGTTGAGATATTAATTTATACCTTTGCTTTTAGTCCCAGAGGAGGCTTGATGGAATTATTAGCATATCTCCTGTCTCTATCCCAAGAAGGAAGTCAATTTTTCTTCAGAGTTTTTAGCTCCTAGCCTTAGGGATTTGTTAAAGGCTTTCTGGCAGGGCCACAAACAGAAGTTATATATTAAAGTTGTGTGACCTTGGGGAGTAACTTAATTGCTCTAAGACTCAGGCTTTCCCATCTGGAAAATGGAGATAATCATGGTGCTATCTCATGGCTTGCTGGGAAGATAAATAAGATAATGTTTGCAAAGGTCTATGAGATATCTATCTATATCTATCTGTATCTATATTTATATCTAAATCTATATCCCATTCCTTGTTATTGCCTTTGGGGTCCATATTGACTCATGCATAACTTGTTTGGAAGGCCTGGGATTAGGGGAAAATTATGGTAAGCATTTGGGTAGATGAAGTGTGCTCACCGGAGTAGGGGCAGATTCTTGGAGATTAAGAGATGGTTTTTTTTTTTTTTTTTTTGTATGTGGGGACATGTCCATGAGTTGTGCAGAACTATGCTCTACTCACAAGCCATGCCCTTCCTTGGGGCAGAAGGGACCATGGCCATGGAATAGTGGTGGAGGGGATCAAGCCCCCATCCCCACCTCTGAGTGCCAGTACCTGCTGCATGGCCACATCTGGATGCTCAAAAGAAGAAGAGAAAGATGGGGCATTAAACACTAACGGTCTGGTTCCTTCCTCAATTCTCTGTATCCATTTCAACTTCTGATTGCACTGAGGGGCAAGAGGGCCCCCATAATGACCACTATGAGGCATCTTGCCTGTCCTGGGCCACTGGGTCTCAGAGATTTGATCTGATCTAGAGAAATCAAATTATGTGACAGTTTTTGCACCTGAAGATTGTATCCCAAATCCTTATGCTTGCAAGTATTTATTGATTTTATTTTCTTTGCTTATAAAAAATTCAAAAACTCGGTTTGTAAAATTTTAAAAGTAGAGAAAAACATAAAAATAAATTAATACTGCCTACAAATTCACCACTGGGGACTAACCACTCATATTTTTCTGAGTTTGAGTGATGTAAATATAATACATATATAGGTACAGAAGTGTACATTATACAGAAGTGTACATTATACTATGAGTAGTCTTAATCCTAATTTTCATTTAACAATGTTATAGGTATTTTCTCATGTAATACAAAATTCTTCATAAAGACCATTTATGTGCTGCATGAATCCTGTTTTATGGAAGTGCTTTAGATGATTTAACTTATTCTTTATTATTGGAAAGGTAGATTGTTTTTAGTTTTTGGCTCTATTAAATACTGTCGTAATGATTATTTGTGTTCCTGCCTCATTTCCTCAGAAAGTTTACCTGGAAGCTGTTCTCTCTCTTATTTCTAGGGTAATATTTCATTTTATTCTTAGGAAGCTCATCTTATATTTTCTTAAACCCATTGAAATCCAAAAATATTTCTTCAAAGAACCTAATTTTCTTGATTACATTTTCTTCTCACCAGTCATCTCCAAACACCTTCATTTTGAGATGGTTGAAGACTGTCCAAATGGCAAATTAGCAAGATTGGGAAAACCTCCATTTGGTCATTTAAATCAAAAAGTTTCCTTAGCCACAGCCAAACCAGCACTTGCCAAAATGCATCCACAACTAAGGTTACATTGGTTATTTGATTTTGATGTTTCCATATCTGGCCATACCAAACTCTTGCTGCCATCAAAAGGTCTACTGTTTTACTCAAAACTGCCTTCAGCGAGATTGTAAAGGAGTAGGAAGCTGGGGCCCTGAAAGGAATAGCAAGATGATAGTTCATCCTAATGTGCTGACTGGTTGTTGCTTTCCATTCTTTCCTGGAGCTCTGTTTGTGAGTATGTATGCATGCACGCACACGTATGTGTTCTAGGTGCATGTGTGTTTGAGGGCACTGGTAGAAAGAAGCTCCCTAGAGGTGTTTTAGTTATCCAGAGTCCCAAACCATCTTGAGACGATCTGCCATGCTGGATGTCTGAAAGCATAGTCAGTCCTCACTACAGAACCAACATGGATACGCCCTTCCCCAGATTCTACTCTGCTATCCCATTTTAAGTGCTAAATTTGTGATTTCCCCTGGAGTTGCAAGTTTAATTTGCAATGAAATTGAATATACAGCTCCACAGTATTGTGCCTATTACAAAGGAGAGCCCCTGGCTGGTCTGTGATAGAAACATTGGCTTGTCAAGGATGATTGTGCAGGGATGATGTGTTTGTCCATCCTTGTCAGGCTCTGCCCACTTCGGACTGGGTCCTACATCCCATAGTCAGAGCCAATGGTGCATTTTCCTTGCTTCTGATGAAGAGTAACAAGGACTTTTGGTTTTAGGGATCAGATGGAGAGTGATTCTCTTTGAAGCTTTCACAAAGCCGGCAAGAATTTCACACCATTTTGAGTGCTGCAGGTGAAGAATTTAACAGCTGGTGGGAGTGCAAATTAGAGCCAATTATAATTTGATTGACCTGCCTTGACAATAAAACTGTCTTCCCTAATTTAAAATGCCTAGCAGGATCCTCTCTGCCCTGGTAAGGTGGTGATTTCAAACGAAGAGCAGCTCAAACTAGGAAATTCTTTAACAATGCTGTGACAGTAATAAAGATTTATTTATATAGCACTTCTTTTTTCTCTTGGACTGAAATGACTATGTTCAAACTGAGGAATAGCACATTATGTACAGGAATGAAAAGGATTGGGCTTGGCAGAAATGGTGGCAGCAGAAGTAGAAAATCCATGTAAATTTTGGAAAGTAGTGAGGAAAAGGGGGAAATGTCTCAGTTCCAAAATGTAATACCAGGTGTCATAATATTTGTAAAGAAACCACATTAGAATTGAAAAGCATATTTTTTGGAACTGTTTAAAAATGGCATAGGAGAAAGTCCTTTTTCTTCCTTATTTGATTTTAAAGCTAATTTATTCCACCACCTTGTTTAAATAGGTCACAGAAAGCTTCAAACTCTAGTTCAGACTCAGCCTAGTCACTCCCTACTTCTTATTCACATTAGCCTGGGTTTATTTAACTATCTAATTTTTTTTTCTAATGTTTATTTACTTTTGAGAGAAAGAGAGGGAGAGACAGAGGCATGAGCAGGGGAGGAGTGGGGGTGGGGGGGCACACAATCCAAAACAGGCTTCAGGCTCTGAGCTGTCAGCACAGAGCCCGACTTGGGGCTCGAACCCACAGACCATGAGATCATAACCTGAGCTGAAGTTGGATGCCCAGCTGACCGAGCCACCCAGGCACCTCTATTTAATTATCTAAACTTTAGAAGGAAAGGAGTTGGTTGCTCTGCATCGTTTGGTCTGCCTTGAATCAGGTCTGTGGGTCATTTTCATTGAACTGTAATTTAGATGCAGGTGGCGTGCATGCCCCATGCTTCTGGCTTCAGGAAGGCAGAGCTCCAAGGAGCCAACCCATGTTACCACCTGGCAGAGACTGAACAGATCTACTCTGTAATCCCACCTCTGCCACCTAGGACTCACTTGATTGTAGGGCCGTTGTCCTCTGGGTCTCAGGTTTTTCATCTGCAAGATGAAAACAATAAAATCTCCTTCATGGGGCATTGGGTGATTATTAAGATATGACAAAGATTTTCTCCTTGACCAACCTCTAGCCAGGTTCCCCTGAGCACTGCTCCCAACTAGGCCTCAACCTTGGCCTATGAAGACTTGAATGAACACTAACATAGTTCACTGACAGCTCAGGGCTGCATATTTAGGGTGACACTAGCCTCCTTAAAGTGCCTGCTTGAGAAAACTCAAGGCTGCCCAGAGAATTTACTGTGTGTTCTAGATGACGCCTGAAGATAGGGCCCCTGTGTCCCAGCCTCTGTGGGAAGGCAGAAGCTTAACTTTGATGGGGACCAGTTAATAAACCCAGATGCATTTGGACCAAACCCTTCTTCTGCTTTTGTAATTATTACTTCCCTGACTCTACTGAGCCCCTGCTCACCACTCTCCCCATTCCCTCATTCTTCCTTTAAAATACCCTATCATCTCTGTCCAAATCAGTTGAGCTGTGTTGAATTCGGTTTATCCTGGAGTCTTTCCCTATTGCAATAATATATTACTGATTAAAATCTGCCCTTACCACATTAACTGGTGTCCAGCTTTGTTTATCTTTGACAGGTACCATATACAAAATGGCTTGGCATGATATCTGGCCCAAGTGGCTCTTAGAAAGTGGGGAGATCATGTTTCTACCTCTGTCAGGATGCCCTTCTCTTTCTCTCCACCATAGAGGCTGCCCAGCCAGCTTGCTTGTCTTGTCTTAGTCTCATGAACCTTTGCAATGACAGAGTGGGGATGGTGAGGAGTGTGGGGTTGTGGGGAGGATAGTAGAGTGAGGAGGTATGGGGGGCAGTGAGGGAGGGAAGGTGAGGGATAAGAAGAAGTGCTATTCTTGCCACCTTGATGTTGTACTTAGAAGGAATTTCACTAAGTGACAGTGTCATTCCCGTTGAATTTCTATAATACTAATATAATTTGGACCCATTGTACATGTTAAATATACTTTTGTCATTGGCTTTGAAGTTTAATCTCTTTGTCATACAGTTTATATAAAAGTAAGCAAGGAAGGTTAGGAAGGTAGCTGTAACAAAGGCCATGAGTTTTATGTCATAGAAAAGGTATGGATACTTTCAGCTTTTGGATGCATTGTACCAGTATTGATACAATCTTAATTTTACTGCCTTCAATTTGATGACAAGTAAAATTACCAAAGGGAACAGAAGCCTGAACTCCAAACAATCAACTTAATATACAAATTTTGGTTTGTCATGTCATAAGCTGTGTATTGCATGTAGCCAAGTTTCACCTTTATGGCTATGAACCCTCAGGAATGAACTTTGTGACAGTGTTATTGCTCCTCTTTTCTGATTAGTTCTGGATGAGGATTAGGGTTTCTGGAAGTCTAGTCTTTACAAAATGTGAGCCTTCCTCTATCATTATTAATGTGGTTCCCAGGGTCACTTCCTAAAAAAATTAGAACTTAGATCCATGTAGTGATGGTTGAATATAGCCTTGTATACATCCACGAAACCGAAATTTCTTGTGGGTAACAGATCTGGTAAAAAAAATTACCTATAGGAGTATTAAATGGCAAGCAAAGATCCCAGTAACCAGGTCCTGGAGTGCGGCCAACCCCCAAGCAATGAAAGGATGATTTCTGCAGGGCAGGCTTGTCAGGGCTGGATCTGCATGGATGATGGAGGGGAGCAGGATGTTCTGGCAGCTGCTGTCTAGTGAGCTGAGACGGGGCATTCACAAGGTGGGCAGACAGATGCCGTAATGACCCACTAAAGAATAACCACATGCAATACAACATAGCTGTGAAACGTGGGGAAACAATGGCAGCAGATGGACAAAAACCTGGCTCACAGCAAGCAGGGAGAGGCAGCTCATTTATAGCAAAAAGCCCTGCATGGCTCAGGGAGGGACAGGAATCCAGACCCAAACCAAGCCTGGAAATAGCAACAGGCGCTGTAAGCAGTGTTCATCCTTTTCAAGTATTTATTGACTGCTTTGCTGTGCATAGCCCACTTGGCTAGGAGCTTTGTGATGAAGCAGAGATGAAGACAGGCATACTGACTTCAAGGAGTGTAGGCTCTAATGGATATGCAGTGGGTTTCTGTTATAGGATATGCTTTGGGAATTATTTTGTGGTTACTGACAACGCCAGCATTTAACATTCTTCAAAGTCTGGTTATTCCTGCCCCAAATCTTGGAGCAGAGATTATTGCCTATCAATTAATGATTAAAATACCTGCACTTCAGCATGTTCTAGTTTGGCAGATTTAGTGGTGACTATACCACCTTATCATCACCAGTTTGATCATCCACAGAAAAAGCAAAAATAATGATGGAGATTCTACAAGGCATACACATATAGCTTTATAGCTACATCCTAAAATGCAAACAGTCTACATTTCTGCTAATGCCTAACCATAGATATTAAATTTATGTGGAAGTAAGAGATCAACTTGTGATGAAGAATAGCTTCTAATTATGAAAATTTTAAATACAAAATAGTAGTATGTGACTTATATCTTTATTAAACACAGAGTAGGACAGAGACAACCAAAACGATTTGTGATTTCACCTCATCATATGGGAATAAGTTTGACAATATCAAGTGTAAAGAAGAACATCAGGAAATCTTGGGGTGCCTGGGTGGCTTAATTGGTTGAGCGTCCGACTTCAGCTCAGGTCATGATCTCGCTGTTGGTGGGTTCAAGCCCCGCATAGGGCTCTGTGCTGACAGCTCAAAGCCTGGAGCCTGCTTCTGTATCTCCCTCTCTCTCTGCCCCTCCCCCACTCGTGCTCTGTCTCTCAGTCTCTTGAAAATAAATAAATGTTAAAAAAAATAAAAAAAAAGAACATCAGGAAATCTCTACACTTGTTAGTAGGAAGGTACAGCCATTTTGGAGAACAATTTGGAAATATCTATAAAGAAAGCTGAAGATATTCATACCCTATACTTTAAAAAATCCACACCTTGACATATTTCCTAAGAATAACACTTGCACATCCAAGGAGATATATGTATTTTTATAGTAGCATTATTTGTAATAGCAAAAATTGGAAATAACTTACAGTGGTAAATCTTTATAAAGGAGTACTATACAACAGTGAAAGTAAATAAACAACAGCTCCATGGTACCTGTACTGAATGCATTTTATAAGCATAATGCTGCTCTTAAAATGTAAATTATAGAATGTTCTGTGCATTATGATACAATTTATGGAAGTTATAAAAACATCCAAAACAATACATAAAATTGTCCAAAGGTAAGTATAAATGTAGCAAAAGTAAAGCAGAAGAAGCAGAAGAAATATAGGATAATGATGTTTCTTTTAATATTCTTTATATTCTTTTGCATGTCTTTAACACTATAGGATGAATGAATATACAAATCAACAATATCAAAAACAAATTAGAAAGGTGATCATAAAATTCCATTGAAGAGGTAGAAGGAAATTGAATTTCTCCTCTATTTTCTCTGTTTTCCTCTATGAAAGCACATATTAAGTGCAACTTTCTTTAGAAGATGAATTCAAAGAGAGAGGCAATCTCCATTCCATTTTCATCCATCACATTTCTTATTTCTGAAGTGGCCTGAGGACTTGGGGTGTGGAGGCAAATTCTCTCAGAAGCTTTCCTTTCTGAAGAATATGAGTAGGTCAGTATGTCTTAAGCAGAGAATTTCTGAAACAGAGGTACATTCCATTGGAACCAGATATTGGCCAAACTGGAGAAGGTCTTAAACATCAGTGTCAAGAGTGAGACTATGTCATGGACATTAGACAGCCACTAATGTACATACACATGTGGGGAAATGAGAAAAAAAGATAGATAGATAGATAGATAGATAGATAGATAGATAGATAGAGGCAAAGTATACATACTTATGTATAATTATGTTTCTATACATAAATTCGTCTTCTATCTCTCTACTACCTACCCAACTATCTACCTACCTACCTACCTGGCCACCCACCTATATGTCTATATCTATCTATCTATCTATATCTATCTATCTATCTTTCCGTCCATCCATCTAATCAACTATATCATTTACCTCCCACTAACTACCTATCTACCTAGCTTTCTATCTATCTGTCTATGTCTGTGACCTTAATTACAACTGTATCTACATCCTCTTTAGAATTCCCTGAGTTATCCAGGATGGAGTGGGATGGGAGGCAGAGTGTCAAAGAGGAATTATAACAACATTAGCTGGTTTCATTTCTTTTATTATAATATGGAAAGGGGAAATGGAAACTTTAAGATGAAATGCCTATATTTAAATGTTATAACTTTAATCCTAATGGTAACTAGTAGACTCTGCAAAGAGCTTTAAAAATGAGAACAGCATACACTGGTTAATGAGAATGACTATTATTGATGACAATAATATTAACTTGCTAGTACACAATTGGGAAGGGAGATTTACAAAGGATGTTTTTCCTGTGTAAAAACCCAAGACTGATATTTTTGGCTGTGGAATGTAAATTCAGAAATTAGCCCATTCTTTCACATCCCTTTTAGAGATGTGACATATGCTTCTTGGAAGGTTTCTTTTCATCTTTAGAAAAAGGTATAGCATGACATTTGTTTTAAAAGTTAGTTTTTGGTGCCAGTGTTATAACATAAAACAATGGTGGATGTTCAATTGTTAAAGTAGCACAATTATCCTAAAAATAGCAATTATATTTAATCACTCACTTTTTCATTCTTTTACCTATTCTTCTACTGACCATTTGGAGAACGCCTACCTGCTTTAGGCATTATGCCGAGCACACAGAAGAAAGAAGCACAGTAGACATGAAACAGTCTTTGGAGAGTCCCAGGCTATAGGAGAAGACAGAAAGGGAACAGATGAAATGTGATATGTACATTAAGGAGCAAGCATTGTAGGAAAGAAGCATAATGTTAGTTTAGAGCAAGATTTCTCAGTCTTGACACTGGGGACATTTGGGCAAGATAACTCTTTGTGGGTGGGGGAGAGGGGAGCAACTATTCTGTGCATTGTAGGATGTTTGGTGGCATTCCTGGCCTCTGCCCACTAGTCCCCTGTAGAACTCTCCCCAAGTCATGAACATCAGAAATGTCTCTGGACATTCCCAGACATCTCCTGAGTAACAAGATGGCCTATGGTTGAGAACAACTGCTCTGCTGAATCCCATAAATTTTTTATTTCTTGAACAATTTTATTTAAATCTAAGTTAGTTAATATATAGTGTAGTATTGGTTTCAGGAGTAGAATTTAGTGATTCATCACTTACACAGAACACCCAGTGCTCATCCCAACAAGTGCCCTCCTTAATGTCCATCACCCATTTAGCCCATCCCCCTACCTACCTCCCCTCCAGCAACCCTCAGTTTGTTCTCTGTATTTAAGAGACTCTTAAGGTTTGCCTCCCTCTCTGTTTTTATCTTATTTTTCCTTTCTTCCCCTATGTTAATCTGTTTTGTTTCTTAAATTCCATATATGAGTGAAATCATAGTATATTTCTCTTTCTCTGACTTGTTTCACTTAGCATAATGCACTTACATATTTTTTAGAGTGAGAAAGATTTCTGTAGGCTTGTTTAACAATTATAATTATTTATGATTTCATTAATTTTTTTTTCCATTCAGCCAACATACATTCATTAAAGTAGTACTGGAAACTAGCATGGAGAGAGTATAGTGAAGATTTCCAGTCCTTTTTTTAAATTTCCTTTTTTAATTTTAGAGACAGAGAGCATGAAAGTGGGGGAGAGGGGGAGAGAGACAGAGGGAGAGAGAAAGAAAATCTTCAGCAGGTTTATGCTCAGTGCAAAGCCCAACAGGGTTCAATCTGACGACCCTGGGATCAAGACCTGAACAGAAATCAAGAGTTGGACGCTCAACCAACTGAGCCACCCAGGCTCCCCAAGAATTCTTTTTTTAAATAGAAGATAAAAGATATCAGGGATTTTGTATGAGACTCACTTACCTGGATAATTTCTATATTCTTATGTTTTTTAAATATATTTTTAATGTTTATTTATTTTTGAGAGAGAGTCGTGGGGAAGGGCAGAGAGAGAGGGGGGCAGAAGATTTGAAGGGGGCTCTGCACTGACAGCAGTGAACTTGAAGAGGGGCTTGAACTCACAAACTGTGAGGTCATGACCTGAGCCAAAGTCTGACATTTAACCGACTGAGCCACCCAGGCACCCCTCTATATTCTTATGATTTTCTATGAGGCAAAAATCAAATCTGTGTTTTCAAAGCCTTTACTGAGGAATGATGTACATACCATGAAATTCACCTATTTTAAGTGTCTAGTTACATGGATTTATGAGTTTATACCAATCTAGTTTTAAAACATTTCCACCACCCCCAAATTTCCCATCTGGATGTTTACAGTCAATAACTGATTGCTTCCACTCTCCAGGTCCATGCAACCATTTATCTTTCTGTCACTATAGCTTTGCCTTTTCTAGACATTTTATTTAATGGAATTGTATAATATACAGTCTTTTCTGTCTGGCTTCTCTTAATTAGTACAATGTTTTTGAGGTTTATCCATGTTGTTGTATGTTATCAATAGTTTATTCCTTTTAATTGCTAAACAGTATTATGTTTGATGGGTAACCATATTTGGTTAGTGCACTAACCAGTTGATGGCAGTTTGGATGGTTTCTAGATCTTGTTTATTATGAATAATCTTCAGGTAGACATGTCTTCATTTCTTTTTGGTGGATTCCTGGGATAAAGTTGCTGAGTCATACAGTAAGTTCATGTTTAACTTTTTAATATGCTACTAAACTCCTTTTCAAAGAGACTGTCCCATTTTATATTCTCACCAATAATGTACGCCGTTGCTAGTCACTTCTCTGTCAACACTTAGTACTGTCAGTCTGTCTAGTTTCAGCCATTTCAGTGATTTTGTAGAGGTATCTCATTGTGTTTTTAATTTACATTTTATTAATGACTAATGATTGTGAGCATTTTTTTTCATGTGGATATTTGCCATTCGTACATATCTTTGGAAGGAGAAGAATCTTCAAATCTTTTGTCATTTTAATTGTTTTTATCTTATTATTGAGTTGGAAGGGAAATTTCTATATTCTGAATAGAAGTTGTTTATGAGATACATGCTTTACAAATCTTCTCTCCCAGTCTGTGGCTCCTATTAATTTTCTAATGGTGTCTTTTGAAAAATATTTATATTTGATGATTCCAATGGTCAATTTTTCCTTTCCAAAATGGTGTTATAGTTGTCATATCTAAAAAAATATTTGCTTAACCTAAGTTAGACAGTGATTTTCTCCTAGGAATTTTATAGTTTTAGCAAGCTCAATCTTACATTCAGGGAAGGTTGACATCCATTTTGAGTTAAGTTTGTGTGTGATGAGAAACAGGGTCAGGTTGAATTTCTAAAACATATAAATTAATATTGATCCAATGTCAGTAAAATACATGAACATCCAGTATGATTTTTAGAAAAGAATAGTCTTTTCCATTGAATTTTTTGGCACTTATGTTGAAAATTAGTTGCCGTATATGTTTTGATCTATTTGTAAACTGTGTGTTCTCTTCTGTTTAATTGTATGTCTGTCCTCACACCTATACCATATTTTCTTGATTACTGTAGCCTTACAGTAAGTTTTGAAGCCAGTTATTATAAATCCTAACAAGTTTGTTCTTCATTTATTTTTCAAAATTGTTTTGGATATTTTAGATCCTTTACTATTTCCATATAAATTTTATATCACTGTCTCAATTTGTACAAGAGCACTTGCTGGGATTTTGATAGAAATTATGTTGAATTTAAACATGAATTTGGAGAAAATGCTATCTTAACAAATGAGTTTTTCAATACATAAATGTGATATATCTGTCCAGTTAGTTAGGACTCTTTAAGTTGTGCATTTCTGTTTTTTTTTTTTAATCTTTATTTTTGAGAGAGAGAGAGAGAGAGAGAGAGAGAGACACAGAGTGTGAATGGGGGAGGGGCAGAGAGAGAGGGAGACACAGAATCTCAAGCAGGCTCCAGTCTCTGACCTGTCAGCACAGAGCCCAATGCGAGGCTTGAACTCACGAACAAAACTGCGAGATCATGACCTGAGAAAGTTGGACATTTAACTGACTGAACCACCCAGGTGCCCCAAAGTTGTTCATTTCTTTTTTTAAATATATCCCTAAGTATTTTATTATCGTTGATGTGTTTGTGAATGGAATTGTCTTAATTTATTTTTTAATTCATTGGTCCTAGTCTACAAAAATGCCCTATATTGATTTTTGTACATTGATCTTGTAATATGTGACATCACTAAACTTACTTACTAATTCTAGTAGTTTTTTCCGAAGATTTTTAAGGATTTTCTATGTACAAGATCATGTCTGTGTAGAAAGAGTTTTACTTTTTTCTTTGCAATTCGTAAGCCTTTTATTTATTTCTCTTGCCTTATTCCACAGTGTTGAATAGAAATGGTACAAGCAGACATCTTTGCCTTTGCTCCTGATCTTAGGGGGATAGCGTTCAGTCTTTTGCCATTAAGCATGATTATTTTTTGTCAGCTTTTTGTAGATGTTTTTATCAGGTTGAGAAAGTTCCATTTTATTCCTGATTGTGTGAGAAGTTTATCTTTATGTGCTGTGTCTTATCAAAATTTTTTTCTACCTCTGCTGAGATATTTTCTATTTATTCTTGAGTCCCTTTTACTAATTTGTATCTTTCTAGGAATCTTAAATTAATCACAACCTCATGCCAATAAAATGTAGCAACTTTGTATTAGTACAGCTTCACATCCTTGTCCCTTCTTAGAGCTATTGACATATATAATATAGAAATATAGAAATAATTGACATTATAATATAGAAATAATTGTATCTAACCATGGATCTCAGTTACCATCTGGTGTCATTTCTTTTCAGCTTGAAGGCCTGACCTTAGAACTTATTGTAGTACATGTCTGCTATCAAAGATTTGTCTTCATTTTTGTTTATCTGAAAGTGTCTTTATTTCACTTTTTTATTTTTTTAAAAAATTATTTTTTAAAATGCTTATTCATTTTTTGAGAGACAGAGAGACAGAACGTGAGCAGGGGAGGGGCAGAGAGAGAGGGAGACACAGAATCCAAAGCAGGCTCCAGGCTCTGAGCTGTCAGCACAGAGCCTGACACGGGGCTTGAACTCATGAACCACAAGATCATGACCTGAGCCGAAGTCAGACGCTTAAATCGACTGAGCCACCCAGGTGCCCCTATTTCACTTTATTTTTGAAAAATAATTTTCTTGACTATAGGGTGCCTTGCCACATTTTTCTGTCAGTGCTTTGAATTTGTTATTCCACTGCGTTCTGGCTTCCATTGTTTTTGATGCATAGTCAGCTACTAATTGTATTATTATTGCTTTGTACCCGGTGAATCATTTTCTTTGTCTACTTTCAAGATTTTCTCTTTATTTTGGCTTTCAGCAATTTGACAATAGTGCATCTATATGTGGTCCTATTTATGCTTATTTTATTTGATGCCTGTTGAACTTGTTGAATCTGTTAAATTCAAGTTTTGTGTTTTTTCTTTTTCTTTCTTTCTTTCTTTGGTCAAGTTCAAGAGACTACAGTGTCTTTGAATATTTTTGTCCCTCTCCCTGTCTCTCTTCCTCTGTTGGGACTCCAATTACACACATGTTGGAATTCCTGACATTACCTGGCAAATCTGAGGATCTGTTAATTTTTCTTCAAATTTTTCCTTCTTTGTTTTTTAGATTCAATACTTTCTACTGATCTATCTTTATGCTTTCTCTTCTTTCTTTTGCCTTCTCAGATCTGCCGTTGATTCTATCTAGTAAATTTTTCATTTCAGGTAGAATCTTTTGGAATTTTCATTTGGTTCTTTTATATAATCTTTGTTTCTTTATAGAGACTTATTAGTTGACTCTTAGCATATTTTTCTTTATCGATTTCAGCATAGTTTATTTTAATTCTTTAAACATATTTATAATGGTAGTGTGAAGTCCTGTCAGCTAAGTCCAGTATCTAGGTTCACTCAGAGTCAGTTTCTAATGACTGGTTTCCCCCCACCTCCCACCCTGGTCTATAGGTGACACTTTCTTGTTTCTTTACATATCTAATAATTCTTAGTTGAATATTGGGCATTTTAATTCAGATCTTATAGTGACTCTAGATTCAGTTATATTTTCTGGAGTGTTCTATAGATTAATTAATTAATAACTTGCCTGAACTTACACTGTGGAATTTGTTTTTCTCATAGCGTGCAACTGCTGATGTCTCTGTGGATTTGTTTTTCCTATTTTTATGTGTTAGCCTGGCTCACTATGGGAGGTCATTCCTCCCTCTGTATAGTTCAGTGATCCAACAATGATCAAGACTCATGTTTTGTTCAAACACTTTGAATCTATTCAACTTCCACCTGTGCCAACTGAGTTGTGTGTGATTGCAGAGCACATCCGAAGTCACGGCCAGTTCTGAAGTCTCCCTTGGTTTTCACATCCTCACAGATCCTTAGGACCTCCCCAACACATGTGTGATTTTGCAGTCAGCCAGGGATGTGAGGAAGATAGCTCATCATAGTTCTTTTATGATGCTCTGAATTCCAGCAACTCCCCATTAAATTTCTGGCTGGTTGGCTGCTCACCTTCAACTGGGAAACACAACGTTGGTCTAGAAAAGCTGCAGGTTGTTATGATCTATCCCAAATCAAATCTGCCACTTTTTAGCTGTGAATGTCATAGGTGTTTAACTGTCCCCCTCCTCCACCTCTGCTCCAAGGCAAGTCAGCCTTCTTTGGCAGCAAAGTTGCTTTTTTATTGCAGCTAGCCCAGCTTGCTATGGCTACAATTCTTGCCAACTAACCTGGGGGAGAGGGGTCTAAGAACAGCCCCAGGCAAGAGGTCACAGACTCCCCCACCCCTACCCAAAACTCTATTAGTTTTTGTGTTTCAGGTAAATGTTTCTAAATTTATCTTCTGCCTTTGATAGGTTTGTACATCCTGAAATAATTTTTTTTAGGACAATTTTATCCACTTTTGTGCTTGTTTTCCATAAAAGCGAATCACCTGCCCTCTTCATATAGGTATCACTAGAAGATCAAATCTGTTTTTATAATAGATTTGTTAGAGAGTAGCATTCCATAAATATATGTTGAGCGTGGTTTATCGAAAGGCAGACTCTATGCTGAAGAGCCTTCAGAGAGTGATAAAGTCTGTTTCTCAGGATACCAGGTTATTTTGGGAGGCCTGTAAATGTTTGTTGAATGAAAAGATGTTCTAAAATGCTGGCCAAGTTTTTCTTTGCTTTTATAAGAGAAATTGGAGAATACTAACCTAAAAATTCCTCTGAAAACTTTGTTTTGGTAAGGAATGTACTGATTTTCTTGGGCCATTGTATTACATTCTACTAAGATAATAAAAATCCCTTTCTCATCTACATTTTAAGAAGTCTTTTCCAGAGATCCAAAACCACTTGTTTTTTTTATCTAAATCATATATATGCAAACAAGCAGCATGACTACAATATATGTAACCGTTCTCTGTCATGCCATTCACCCCTTTCTAGTTCAGACTTTTGGACAAAGTTGTTAGAAGGTCAGGTGATGTTCAGAGGATGTGTCAAAAGGATAGGGCTGTGTTTAATTATCGAGTGTTTCCACTCAGGGATTTAAAACTTGTAGCTCTGAAGAAAGCGATCTTGAGCCAGGTATTTCTGAATTATTCGGGGCTTACTATTCTTGTTAGAATGTTCATTTAATCTAAAAGTATCCATTACAGGTGTCAGATTGACAGCCTGGATCAGCCCACAAACAGATTTTATTTGACCTAAGCAGTGCTTTAACAGTATCTCTTGTCACAATTTAAAAATCAGAGATTTTAGGTAGCAATACAGATTTCTTAATTTGAAGATCTCACAACACAGCTTTGTTCCCTCTGGGCAACAGTGAGCCCCAGACCCTTCAGGAAGCACAGAAACTCCTGGCCTCACCCAACCCAATTTCCTTTCTCCAGGAACACCCTGCCCTCGTAGACATTTGATTTCATGACTTTTGGGACCTTGGTTTCAAAGGCCAGACTACTACCAAGGGGATAGGATGGTAACTAGTGGAGGATTAAGCTGTATTTATAATAAAAGAACTTGGGCCAGATAGAAAGCATTTGAACCCAGGGTGGAGAAGAATTTTGTAGCCAAATATATACATGACATAAATGAAAATTGAATTGAAATGGTATAAAATGTCATTCGTGTGTTCATTCATTCACTTATTCACAGAGTGTTTATGGACTGAATGGGTCTGGCTTACTATTGTCTCCACCCAAGACTAGAAGTTCCTGATGTATAATAAGCATAATATAGTAAGTTTTCCAACACATAATAAGTGTTCTATACATATTCTCTAAATAAATGAACAAGTAAATGAATTATATTCATTTTATTTCGTTTCCCTGGAAAATGAGATAGCTTATTTCCTTGTTCTCTCCCCTTCTAGCAACCCTCAAAATTCAATTTTAATTGATTTAAAAATTAGTACCTAGTGGTATTAATAAAGACTTTCATACTTGTTAATGAAAAAAAAAAAAGGAGATTCCCACCCCCTCCCAGAAATACTAGACATTTTACCTGTAATTGGGGCTGAGCAGTTTGCTTCTCATAAGGCAGAAAATCCCAAATTAGTGGGATCAGGTAGCTTATTATTATAAAGACTATACCACCTTCCAGTTTCTATATAAAATTGGAGAGAGTAGAATTAGAAAGCAAGTAGACTCTTCCTTTGAGAAGCAGGTTAATTAATCTTTCAGCAAACGATACAAGAGAGCAGGGAAAACACAAACCAGGGAAAATACAAACTGACGAACACAAGTTCAGGTTTACATGTTAAATTCATAAGATCTGTAAATATCACGGAAAATACAGATTTTAAACTTAAGGACTGATTCCTTCCTCCAGTCATCGCCTAATTATATCATGGTCAGAAGCCGGTATTAAAAGCCCATGCTCTGATAACTCCGCTCCAGGAGGCAAGGCTCTCATGAGAGAGAGAGAGAGAGAGAGAGAGAGAGAGAGAGAGAGAGAGAGAGAGGAGACAGGATTGGGGGCACTTCAGAGAAAAGATCCAAGAGAAAAGTCTGGGACTCTGCCACCCAGCTCCCCGGCCCTGGGAGGGTCCATGGCAGATGTTTGGAATGAGGCAGCTTGATGGTCCCCCAGGGGTATTCTTATAAAGTCAGCTCTGGTAAGTGATATTCTTGATACTTGATGTGTTGCCAGAAGTTAGAATATTGCTTTTCTCTTACATCTACACATGCTGCTTGGAAGCCACTGGGTTTCTATTTAGCGTTATAGATATCCCAGCAAAGATTTTCAGACATCATGTAACATGTAGTATCAATCCAGGCATATGTAGATATTTGGGCTTAAGGAGGCAGTGGAGTATCATAAAGAAAAAGAAAGCATTGCATCACGAATCAGGAGGCCTAGGGCCCAATGGTATATTCGGTTCTGTTTGACTTTAGGAAAAGTGCCTAGCTTTGTTGAGGCACTGTGGTCTCTTCGTGGTGAGAGCCATGCCCCCTTCCCCACCCCCTTCATTGCTGCTGTCTTCATAAATTCCAAAGGGAAATGATATTCGGCCTATTTCAGAGTTGCAAGGCTCACAACCTCCTGGTCAGGATTTTAGACTCCAATCCATGTAAGAGATCCTGGTCTTTTAACAGAACTAGAAATGTCCTCAATTGAGAATCCGGTTATAGAATTAAAAAAAAAAAATTGGAAAGCAATCTGTAATTTGCAGTAAGAAAAGACTTGTAAAATGAATCAAATTGCATGAGTCCAAAATGAATAAGAATGCCGATTGCTGACTATGAATATCTGAATAGTGCTACTTTCTAATTGCTTCACTTGCATCAGAGAGAAATAAAATTGTGAGAGTGTGAAGTGTATAAAGGATTCTACCGCTCTCTCGGGGCTCAGAGACCCACAGATTGGAGAAAGTAAGTGAGTGCCTTTCTGACCATTGAATTCCTCACTCATTGCAAGTTAGAAAGCTCTAAGGAGGACTTTAATGAAATGTCTTTGCACTTCTGGAAGGAGGACTGAAACAGCCTGGGAGACAGCGCCACCTAGTGTTCGTCGTAAAAACTTCCTGGCGATCACTTCGCGGTAATTGGCCCCAGTAACTTCTATGAACTAGGGCGAAGAAAATAAATCCATCAAAGCTGACTAACAGAGAGAAATGCCAGCTGAAAGCATTTTTGACTCTTGATGCTTTCAAAAGCCAAGGAACTTAATCCTTGCCTTATGTTTCTTTCTTCGTGCCCAAAAGGCAGCCAAGCTCGTCACTAAACCAAGGGAGGTGAAGCAGGTCACTAAGTTTATAATGTAGTTGGTAACTGGTTTTCATTTTTTCTCTGCATCCTGGCAGCAGGAGATAGGCAGCTTGTTATAACTTAGAGGGGGCTCCTGGAAAGCCTGCTTGCTGGGTGTATTTCTGTAGGCGTGGGCTCGCTGGGAATATTATTACCTCATGGAGTCACAGATTTAATAACATTTCTTCCACTTCATTCAGCACAGCACTAAGTTAGTGACTCCGGCTTCAGCACATTACAGACGCACATTGTTCCCGATAGTATCACATCGTCACAGTCCCATGTGGGTCCCAACCACACCGCCTGCTTTGGCACACAAGCCGCACAGGCTCTATTCTCACACTTCCAGGCTTTCTGGCTAGTGTGTTCCCGACCTCTTTGGTTTGCCCCCACCCTCTCCCCTGCCTTTCCCTTCTTCTTTCCCTCCCTTTTGTTCTACTCCCTCTGCTGTATCATCATAACTGTCACTTTGGAGCACCCACCATGTTGCAGGCACGACGACAGGTGCTTCACATGTAATTTGTCATTTGAGAAATAACTGTGTGTATCTTGGGGGTTGGGAAACAGTGGCTCTCCATGGAGCACAATCCAAGGAGTGGGGTGGCCACTCTCTCCCAAGCTGCTTTCAGTCTTTGGATGTTTCTACCACGTGGAGGGGCCTTCGCCGGCAATGACACTCCTGACCCGCTCTCACTTCCCTCTCCCCCGGCCCCAGAAGAGGAGGGGATGCTTTAATCTGATAAAGGGTGGGGGAGGGGAGGTTTGGAGGCAGAATGGGCCTTGGCTAGCCCAGAGCCGACTATTTAACCCCTGGGGGTGAGGCTGCCTGAGCTAAGCATGAATTCTGGTCTGTTTTTCATTCTGTCCATTTCACGGGGCAGACCCTGTCCCTGTGCTGCCCAGTGACTGTGTGAGCAAGTGTGTTCAGTTTGGGGAGTCAGCAGTAGGAAGCTCACTCACCCACAGATATACACCACAACTGCTGCACTCAGCCCTGTGCCTGGTGTAGGTGCTGTTTTCATTTCTTTCCTGCCTTGGTTCAGAACTTTGACGAGTTCTTTACTGGGGCACCTAAAACTCCTAACCTTTAGGGAAGTATCTCATTGCTAAATACAGAGAAGATGGGATTGGGATTATTTGAACTCCAACTTCAAGTGATTCAAACCCAAACAAGGGCTTTATTTTTTTTAAGTTCAGAACCAATTTGTTCTAGTGTAGAGAATGTTCTGGACTGGCGATCAGAAGATACAGGCTTTATTTTGGACTTGAAGTCTTCCAGCTTTGCAACGTTGAGAGGGAACTGCTCTCAGCTTTGCCTTCTTCATCTCAGCTTCTGTGATTTCAAGGTCAAGGCGCCATGATATGGAGGTACTGTGGGGTGGTGATGCCATCTTTGTGCAGGGAAGAAGCCTTGCATCCGCTTGGAATGAGCCACTGTCTTTTTCCCTCTCTCCTTGTCGGGAAAGCCTGTGTTGCTTTCCAGAACATTCTGAAGGCATTTCAGAACACTGATGGCAGCATTTGCCTAACTGCCTGCTCTGTTCCTGACATGCTTAGAAGCAAACCTTCAACCCTTTTAATTTGTTGTTATACACCCTGGGCAGAGGGCAGCTGGTATGTTAGATTTTTGCTTTTGAACCCCGAATTGGGACTTTTGCATTCACAAATTATTTTCCTCTTGTTTTGTGAATTTGTTCCATTGTTACTCACTTTGAATTGCATTTAGTTATGCATTTATTAATTTGGCTTTATTGAGAAGAATGATCCACTGTGGACTGTGGAGAAACAGTCAGTCACCTAGAGGACAGTGTAAGAGGGTAGCAGGAACATTGCCTCCACTCTGAAAAGACAAGGAAAGGACATGGGAAAGGGGTGTAATCTGGTCATTCCCAGTGTAATCCCTGTAGCCCTGCTCTTGACCCAGAACCTCACCTTAGTTTTAGGACATTTTAGCCCAAATCATGTTGTTATTTCCCTTGAAAATTACTTGCTCCTCTAGGCCCTGATACACCAAACATGCCAGAAACCATCTACATGCCAAGGAGCACCCCCACACCTTCATCTCAAGTTCACCACTTTCTGCCATGGAAGAGTTAGAATGGGCTTTGCTGTGGATTTACAGGTTAGAGAAAATTTAGCAGAGGATACGATTAATGGAATGCATGTTGGTATTAATGCCAACTCTAGACATTTGATAAATGGACTCTCCTTTCCTTGGTGAAATCATCCCTTCTCTATGCTGATAATTCCAAAATTGCTATCTCCAGCTTGGACCTCTCCTTGTCTGTCTGCCTGCCTGTCTGTATACGTATCTATGTATCATCTATCTATCATTTATCTCAATGGTATATATGTCAATTATACATAATATATTCATTATATATTATATATACATTATATACATATAATATACACATTATGTATATTAATACATGGGAATGTATTACATTTATTTAATAATACATACTTTATATATAGCCTCATCATCAGCAGGAGAAAGCACTTGGATGCCCAACAGGTGTCCTAAGTTCAGCATCTCCCAAATTGAGCTCCTACTGTTCTCCCCCTACATCTGCTCTGCTCCCGGTCCTTTTCTTGGCCTTTCCCATCTCAGTAAGTGGCATCTTTCCAGTTGCTGGGGCCAAACCTGGGAGTCATCTTTGACTCCTGCCTTGCTTACATCCTACATCTTGCAGATCCTATGTCTGATCTGTCAGCCAATCCTGTTTTCTCTACCTTCAAATCCTAGCCAGGTTTTGACCATTTGTCCCCACTTTCACAGCTACCACCCTGGTCCCAGCTGCCCTCCTCTCTTGCCTGGACTTTGGCAATAGCTTCTTGTAGGTCTCCCTACCTTCCTCTGTGCCTTTCAACCTATTCTTATCCCAGAGGTCCACAGCATCTTGTTAAAATCTGTCAGGCCATGGCACACTGCTCAAAACCTTCCAGTGGCCGTCTGGAGTCAGACACAGTCCTCTGGGCTGTGCCCATTTCCTCTCTGCTCTCATGGCCTTTTTGTACTCTCTCTGCCACATTGGTGCCTTCGCTTTTCCTTGAATATGTGAGCAGCTTCTCACCTCAGAATGTGTGCACTTACCAGGTCCCCTGGGTGGGACTCTTTTCCTGGAGTAACTTACTGCCACCTCTTACCAGAGGTCTTTGTACAACTGAGAGAGCCCCTCTGGTTCTTCTTCTAAAATTGCCACCACCCTCACCAACACAGCTTCATCATTGTCTCTGCTTCGTGTCCTTAGCATTGCCACTGTTTAATATTCTCTATATGCTGGTGCTTATACTGTCTCCTCCATGGGAATGTAAGCTCCACTGGGGCAAGGATTTCATTGATTTTGTTCCCAGCTGTATTCCCCAGCAATGAGAGCTGAGTGCTCAATACATATTTGTTGAATAAATGAATGAGGTGAGGAGGAGGAGGAGACACAGCAGTAGCCTCTCATGTGAGCATTGGGGACATTGAACAGACAACCAACCACTTAAAACACAGGGCACCGGTGCACTTGGGTGTTAGGAATTAACTCAAAACAGGGCTATGTTCTGATACCAGAAATTATATTATTAGGGGTTTATTTTTCTGCTTCAAGTTCTTATTTACCGTCACTTGATTGAACAGATATTTACTGAGTAGCTGCCATGTCACTGTGCTGAGGGCTAAGAGTACAAGTATGGTCCATGTTCTTGTGTAGAGTAGGATGAAGGTGAGAAATTCACACATTAGTAGATCATTTCAATACAGAATGGTAAATAAATGCTCAAGCATGCCATTGGGGGTAAACAATTTAGGTCTCCTCAGCCATTTTCACCTGAGTTTTGTGTTGTTGTTGTTGTTTCTTTGTTTGTTTTTTACCAGTTTCTATAGGAGAGGATATTTTGATGGACATGGATGGAAGGGAGAAATAATACACATTTACTCAAGAAGTGCATCCTAAATAAGAGTCTTCAGAAAAGGGTAATTGAGGATAATCATTGCTAAATAATATTTTGATGGCCTCTCCTCCCCTATTGAGAACTAACTTACAGGTTACTTTAAATAAATCTTATGAACTCTCAGTGCTGCAAAAAGAGGTTAATAAGATCTTTTTTCCACCAAAGGAATCTTGCACGATTGGACTGGACGAGCCCCACTCTTCATCTTGATCTATGCTATAACCAACAGCTCATCCTAACAAAACCCTGTTCTGTGATGGCACCACTTTGAGGTGTCGTTGGCCATTTGTCCGCTCTGTTTTCCCTGAAAGCCTGGAATTGTGTTTCAGTTGTTGGCTAGACACATTGAGCTCAGGGACACTTCCTAGGTAAAACCAGAGTATTTCGGTAACCTGGGACCTTCAAAAAACAAGGACAATGGTTTGCTGAGAACTATACATCCTCTATGGAATTGACCCTGCTTTTCTAAAGATTTACCTTGAACTTAAATGCTTACCTGGTCTTCAAGTGCCAGGGATAACTTTTCTGGGGCGTATGCCCTGGCATCTCTCTCCCCACCCAGTCTGGATCCAGTGAGCCTCTTTTCTGTGCCTACAGCACCCTATATTTCCTTTGTTGCAGCCTACTCAGAGTCAGGCCAGGCTTCTCAGGTTGAGTACATGTCTCTAGAATGCTAAGTCTGCCCAAGATTTCTGACGCCAGCTGCAAGTTTAGGGGTCCTCGGAGACACCCTCAGGTTCAATAATTCACTAGAAAGTCTTGCAGAACTCACTGAAAGCACTATCCTTAACCAGCCAAAAGCAGAGATGCATAGAGAGAAGTCCAGGAGGGTAGGGAGGGCTAGATCATCCTCAGGGATGTGTTATCTTCCTGGCACATCCATGTGTGACAATACACAGAGTATTGACAACCAGGGAAGCCCGCCCAAGCGTTAGTGTCAGAGTTTTAATTGAAGCTTCATTACATAGGCATGCTTGATTGAGCCCTGGCACAGTGGCTGAACTCAATCTCCAGCCCCCACCCCTCCCCAGGGGGCAGGCCAATATCACATGGCTCAAGCCCCAAGCCTCTAATCATGTGGTTGATCTTTCTGGCAAGAGAGATCCCCATCCTGAGTCGTTTGTCTGCCTTAGCTATCAGGTGTAGTGGGAGGGGCCCACCAGGAATGAAAGACCTTCCAATCACTGGGAAATCGCAAGGGTTCACAGGTTACTTCCCAGGGATCAGGGATGAAGGCCCACCAAATTCTTTGTTACACACAGTCCCCGTGACACTGTATTTATTGCTGCGTGTTTACTGGTCTTTCTCATTAACTTCTTGAGGGCGGGGAATATGCTGCCCTGTTCATCATGGTCTTTGCAGCAAATACAAAGTCGGTGCTCAGAAAATATTTACTGTATGAATGAGCAACAAACTTCAATTTTTAGGCAGATTTTATTCAGGCATTAATTCTAAACCATCACCATTGGGAGTTGTTAAAATCCTAAGGCACATGTAGCTAAGGCAGTTGTCCCCATCTAGATTCTTCCTGTGCACTGCCTACTGATTTTCTCCTGAATCTCATGCCGGTCCACTCCTTACCACATCCGAGACACTTCAGTCAGAGTGGTGGCTCTCTTATCCTGAGACTGATATATTTAATGCAGTATGGAAATTCAGTCTCCATCCACTGTTTTTATTAGTTCTGGCTCCTAGCTACTGCACAGAACCTTGTAAATGCAGGAATAATATCAAGTTTCTTTTCTTAAAATGCTTTCTCTGCACGAAACTGCCCCCTTTACTTGCCTTAATCCTTTCTGCTGCTGTGGTACGGCTAAAGTGGGGTGACAACATGGCAGAGAGGCTTTGACTGCCCTGACTTTCATCTATGCAAAGCTGCTTCCAGGTGATTACATTATGAAGTAGTCATTTTTTAAAGGCAAAAGTCCTTCCCTCTATGACTTAAACCACCTATATTTCGTGATTATTTTTTATGTCGCAGTAATCAATATCTCCCTGACTACCCAGAATACTCCTTTCCACTGACTATGTCAAAGATTTTATTTCTTACTTTTAGGAAAAGGTTCCACTGTGTGGAATGTATGCCGAGGATAACAGTAGAAAATGGCAGGGGCCGGACAAGACCTGAAGAGCAAACCCTCCCTCTGAGGGCAGCAGGGGTGGGTGATTCTCCTGGTCTAACAGTGGCTGTTGGCGTGTCCCCGGATAAGAGTTTTGCTATGCCAACGTTGAAGTGGCATTAGCTCCCCAGCTGCTGAGCGCTCAGTCTTTTCTGGACTGTGGCTTGCTCACGGAGCTGGGAGACGTCTGAGGAGTGGGTGGCGGGTAGAGGAGTGTTTGTGGGGGTCAAGGGAGGATGTTTCACTAGCGTTGGCCTCATTTCAGGAGAATACAAAGCCTCCCTACAAAAAGTTAAGACGGTTTAAAAATTGCTTGAATATTCCATATCCTTTCCAGAAATTTGAGAAAATAAAAGTAAGCAAAAAGATGTTCTCACCCTTCCTTATAACACTATAAAATATATTAAAAGGGCATTGGTTTTATCCAAGGTCATAAATGTTCAAAGTCCACCCCTTGTAGAACCAGTGATGTGAGAGACCATGCTGGTCCTTTTCTTCTCGTCACTTCTCTTTCTCTTCCTTTCCTCCTTTGATACAGAACAATAGGAAGATTGAGACAATGGGGCAGGCTTGCAGTGGCTTTTATGGGGAGCGTGCTGTTGGCTTGCGGAGCGCCACCTGAAGGGATAACAATTCTGTGAGAGGTGAGGTGAAGGGGAGCCCAGGTCCCATCCACATCCAACCCCTGACAGAAAGGCACACTCGCTATTGTGTGTATGGAGTAACAGTGACATCCTGTGGCCAGTCTGGTTGATCTAAGTGGCTCCTTTATAGATAAAGAAGACCATTTTGTCTGCGCTGAAAGGTGAGCCCTAGTTGGCATCTTCTTCAGACAATACACAAAAGAGGAAAGGGCTGGATTCTCACCGCAGGCTTTCTGGCGTCTCCGTCTGGGCAGCTGTCTCTGATTTCGGCGGGGGGAGATTCTTGGGACAGAAATTATGTCTGTTTTTATGCTTGATCAATTTAAATGTTACCATTTGAGTGTTGAGTGAACCATAATAATAACCATGAGAACGGTGTGAGAAAATAGTGACAGGAGAGAGAAGCACTTTGCTTCTTTATAAGACTTCCCAGAGGATGAAAGCAGAATAATCTGTTACTTAAAAATGCCTAAATTGCTTGACATTTAGCTGCTTTACTTTTTTTAAGTTTTGGAAGCAATAACTTTATTTTGACCTTACTTAATAGAGAAGAGGGCCGGGCAAGAAAACAACTCTGATCTTAAGTTATGGTAACATACTTACGAAATCAGGCGATGCTGCCAAGTCCGTGGCTGTGCTCACTGGGGCCTGGGAGTTTGTGGTTCCAAGACTTGAATGTGTGACCTCCCATGGGGTGGAATGCAGGTGGGCCCCTGCTGGCACCTGGCTTTGGGTGTGATCGAAGAGCGCGTGTGAAACGCGGGCTCTGGCATGGTGGCCGATGTGAGTTGAAGGAATTCATTCAACTCAACAAGATGGGGGTGTCCGCCATCTTGTGGTTTCTATCAGAAAGGTGCTGTTGCCCTGAGACTCTTTCCTAGGTGTCCCCAGGGTCCTGCTCAGGGTATTAGGCAAGGGAAATTTGGAAGTTAAGAAGGAAAGTTACGCTCCGGAGATACACAGACCTGGGTTCCAGTCCCAGCTCACCACTCACTGGCTCTATGGCCTTGGGCAAATTCCTTAGCTATTTGGAGTCACAGTTTTCTCAGTCTGAGGAAAGGGTTAACAATAAGCACCTCCTTCTTGGGGTGAGGGGAGGAATACATGGGCTAGACAGGGTGAGCGCCCTGTGCGCGTGGCCTGGGCCACAGAGCTGCACCGGGAGCTGCCACACTTGTTGCTGCGTCCATAGGCATGGGCCCTGGGCTGAAGGCAACTTGGTAGGAGGGCTCCCTGTCCCTCTTTCTCGGAACTTGGCGAAAGATCTCTGTCCCTGTCAACTGCAGCAGGTTTGGGTTGAGGGCAGGAAAAAGCGAGAAGCGAATGTGTGTGTGTGTGCGCGCACGGTGTGTATAGTGTGGGGTGTATGTGGTGTGGTGTGTGTGAGTGGTGTGGTGTATATGATATGTATGTGTGGGGTGTGTACGTATGTGGTGTGATGTGTGGGGTGTGGCATATGGATATGTCATGGTGTGTGTAGGTATGTACATTGGTGGTATTTGTGTAACGTGCACATGTGGTGTGGTGTGTATGATGTATGGTGTGTGTATGTGGTATATGTGTGTATGGATGTGGTTGTATGCGTGTGGTGGTATATATGTGGTGTGTGTCTGATGTGTGTGTATGTGGTGGTGTGTATGTGTGTGAATGTATTATGTGTGTGTCTGTGTTATGTGTTTGTCTACATGATGGTGTATACGTGTTGTGGTGGATGTGTGTATGTGGTAGTGTGTTTGTGTATGTGGTGGTGTGTGTGGGGTATGTATATGTGGCAGTGTGTATGTGGTGTGTGTATGTATGTGGCGTGTGTGTATGTGATGGCATATGTGTGTGGGGTATGTGTGGGGTATGTGCATATATGGTAATGTGTGTGTGCGTGTGTGTGTGTGTGTGTGTGTGTGTGTGTGTGGTGTGGTGCTTGTGTGAGCCCACGCGTGCACACACACACACGCCTTCACTGGCCCATCGTGGACCACTTGGTGTGGATGGTTGGCCTCAGCAGAGCAAGATGTGAGGGCTGCCCAGAGGGTGATCTCCAGGCTCAGGATGGGAATAGAAGAAACAAAAGGGGAGGGAAGAAGGGTTAGGTAAGCCAAGAAAATGCCAATAAAGGAAGGAAATGGAGAGGATTAGTCAAAAGTAAGACTTTCAGCACTGAGTATTCTCTTAGGCCATTTTAAAGTTCTCCAAAATCATGATAACTTAATTCCTGTGTCAATAATGGTTTCACATACTTTCTGTCTAGTGGCAGAAAAAAGGGCAAGCCAGAATTTCCTCTCAAAGGGCAAAAATCTCATGTTTTAGTCCAGAGGTGACTTAACTGAGAACATGAAAGGGATGGCTCGCAGCTATTCGAATCTCTGTCCCAGCTGACCAGCCCATTGTGTGGGGAAAAGTGATTTTTCCACCTCTCCATTTTCTGTCTATTGCCTGCATTTCTCCCCTTTTCCTCCTGCTCTCCCTCCTTTTCCCTCTTTCTTAGCGTCTCCCAATCTTGGGGGATGACTCTTGGCCTACGCAGATGGCGCTTACTGACTTTGTCTCGAAAACTTTTTTGCTTTCCAATTTTCTCACAAATTTCTTTATGCCTTTGGGCAGCCACCTTATTTCACTCCAGTTTCTGCTTGTGCTAAGTGACAGATGGATTTCCCACATCCTGGCTGTAAAAGAAAACCAATTTGTTTGAAGATAGGTTCACTTAGGTGTCAATAATAATAAAGGGGAAATAATGTCATAGTGTCTATTGGAGACAGAGTATGAAATCAGTGCCCTTGTAATTACTAGGGGAAAAACAAAGTTGAAACCCTTAGAGGGTATTTGAAAGGCATCTTGGCTTAAAGATTTGACTGTAGCGACAGAAAGGCAGAGAAATAAAGCAAATCAAGTTTTTACTTGCTTGGACTGAGGTTTGTTCTTCCTGATCATGGGAAGTCTGGGCCAGTATGACCAATGATTTCGACTGCCCCTCCATGTTTCTTTGCACTTGGGCAGGGAAGATATTAAGATGGGCCAGTGTGCTCACGTGACATGTGCAAGACAGAGATTTCTGGGGAACAAATGCTTGAAGTTTCTGATTATACAAATAACAAAGCTAATCACACTTCAAATTTATTTGTGAAAACACATTAAACCCAGTTTTGTACACTAATATTTACACTTTTGAGTATGTGGCCCAGAAGAGTGAATGCGGTTCCAGAAAGTGCTTCATGTAATCAGTGTATGCCCATATGGAAAGCTCCAGGGCAGCCCACAGATGATGCTGACACAATCCAGTTGGCACCTCTCCTCATGTCCTCCCTCCCATTCCCTCCTCCCCCTCCTCATTACCACACTACTGCTTCGCCAGTGTCACGAAAAGAAAGAAAGCTTGAGAGGCACTGGTGGCTGGATGGCTCTTATGACTTTCCATTCCTTTCTCCCTGCTTCTCTTCCTCCCCAAAGATGGAGCTCATGTTAGAAGGTATGAAAGTGTTTTCCTCTCATATTAGGCTGAAATACTGTGTTCTGACTTATCTCCTGAGTATCAGTAGGGATGTTTTTGGTTCCAAGGGACAGAAACCCCAATTTCTAGTGGGGTAAACATTAAATGACTTTTTTTGGCTCCTGTATTTGCACAGTCCATAAGCAGGGTGCCTTCAGTGTGTCTCCAATGGTCCAATAGTATAAACCAGGATCCATATCTTTTCTTCTTTCTGCTCCACCCTCGACATTATCTGCTTCATTTTATTTTATTTTATTTTACTTTATTTTATTTTATTTACTATTATTTTTAAATTTATTTTTGAGGGATGGAGGGAGGGAGGGAGAGAGAGAGCAGGAGGGATGGAGAGAGAGAGAAAGAGAGAGAGAGAGAGAGAGAGAGAGAGAGAGAGAGAGGGAGAGGGGAGGGGGGAGGGGCAGAGAAAAGGGGACAGAGGATCTGAAGCAGGCTCTGTTCTGGTAGCAGGGAGCCTGATGCAGGACTGGAACTTATGAACTGTGAGATCATGACCTGAGCTGAAGGCAGACACTCAACTGACTGAGCCAACCAGGTACCCCTATCTGCTTCATTTTAGGGCCAGATACTCTCACAAATTGACTTCCAATGCCATTGGAGTGGCTCCATATCTCCCTATCCATAAAGAGAGAGGGGAAGGGGTAGGAAGAGAAGAGAGTGTGTGCGAGTATACACTCAAGTAAGTTTTTTTCTTCTTTCTCTCTGGCTTTTATTTTGGGGGTGTGCGTGTCAAAGCCCTGGAAATAAATCCCAGACAACTTTCTGACTGGATATACTTAAGTTCTATACCTGTCCTGAAGTAATTGCTGTATTGCTATGCCTAGGGGCTGTCGGGTGCTAATTGTTTTATGCCAACAGGACCTACCCGTGGAGCTGAGGGAGAAAGGGGAAGGCAGAGAAGGCATGGTGCATGCTGTTACCCAACATGCAAGGGATCTCCTCTACCCTTCTTATTCTGTCTTTATAAACTCTGTTTCATTCTCCTCATCATGTGTGAGAATCCATTTGTTTGGAATGTACTTAGTATTAGGATTGGAATGTATTATCTTTATAAAAGCAGCAACCTGTATTACTAGTTACTTGAATTGTGTCCATACAATCCCTGTGTCCCACTGAGGGCAGTTCTGCGCCTGACACTTTGGGTGTCCTTCTGTGGGCAGGGCCTCAGTAACTTTGTGGAGGGAACAAATCAAGGGAGGTGCTTCCCTTGATTTCTTAGTTATGGTACTTCTTCCTGGAACAGAACCAGCACCCCGGGAGTGAGACTACTTAGGGTCTGGTAGGCAGATAAAACCATATAAGCAGGTGTTAGAAGCTTGAATGAAATAAATTCATTCTTTTCTGGAGTATCTGCTTGAGGTATGGACCATTGACAGGGCAAAGCCTCTTTAGACAGTGAGCTTCTCCAGGCTAAACTGGATGTTTCATCACATTTCTCCCTCCTTCCCCATCTGTTGTTGTTGTTGTTGTTGTTTTATCATTATTATTTTGCACCAGAAAAAGGAAGGAAATCAATCCACTGGCACATCTATACTCAAACAGGTTTGGTTGTAAAACCTGCAAGTGAAGCAGAGACTGTTCTCCTGCTGGCAAGAACAGTCAGTAAGGATTCTAGGACCAAAGCAAAACTAAAATACAAATTCTCATTTTCTGATTATTTATGCCAGGTTACTAATGAAGCAAGTGATAAGCATCAGGTTAAATTCCCACTACCCCTGGGGGTGGTGGTGGTGGTGGTTTGGAAGTGCTGGAAAGGACATGCGCCTGTCAGACGCTAGCAGTGTTAACTGCTTGTCGAATGGAGAGGTGAACGCTAGGCCTTGCCTGCTGCTTTGAGATACTCTAGCATTCCCTAGCAGTTAGTGAAAGGGTTTAAATTAGATGCCATTGAGTTCCGACCATCATTCTCTCCCTAGTCTACTAATAAGAACTGAAAAGAGAAGCAGGACATCAACATGTGCTTTTCTACCTGGAAGGCAGGGAGAGACCTTGGGTAGACTAGGGGCCATGCCTATAGTCAGGTAACCAGCGTGTGTCATCTCCATGACAACCTTTGGGAGCCCCAGGGTTCATGCACCAGTGCAGGCAGGTTATCGGGGTGCTAGGGGCCTGAAGGAGTGCCAGACTTCTCACGCTTCACAGCTGAAGACTCAATCATTCATTCTCCTTACCGGAACAGGCAGATTCAGGTTTCTATCTCTTAGTTCTCAGAGTTCTGATTTGTTCTCTTATAGATGCTTGGATTCCTTTCTCAGCTCATTATTACCTCTTTCGAGATTTCTCTTGCCAAACAACCACTTTTTTGCTTTATACACTCTTTCAGTGGCTATATTCATTTATTTAATCCCTTGTGCTAGCTTGACACAGTTCTGTTTCTTTCAGTTGAGTTTGTGTATCTCTGTTCTTATCTCTTAGGGGTTGTTGTTCAGTCGAAGTCTTGAAGGCAATCTTCTTTCTCATATCTTTATAGGAGGCGCTTTATTTTTCACCTTTCGATCAAGGGTAGACGACTCACTGCTTTCTTCTTCTCTGGCTTTCATCACATCTCTTCCTCTTGGCTTCCTTTAAATCTTCTTCATCAGCTTGCCCTCCAAGACTGACTTCATTGGATAGATCAGCTGAATGCCCACCAGCCAGGCACACGGGCCAAACCCTAGCCGTGTCAGAGAGGGCTGGTGAGAGGGTCCTCCAGTAATGAAGCTGGCTCCTTCAGGTGAAGGAGAAGCTGAGGCTCTCCACTCTACTCCAGGTGTTTCCTCCTTTCTCTCCCATGGTCTGGTGTCCTTTCTCCTGGACTCCTGCTCCTCCAGCACTTTCTCTCCCCGACCTGGTCTTCCTCCCAGCTACTTCTGCCCTGAAGAAGCTGCCATCTCTCACTGGCAGACAGCAGTGAGCCTCAGAGGAAAGCACAAACCTTCCCTTCAGAAGGCCCTCTGTGGGCAGTATCATGACCCCACTAGTGACAATATGGGCAAATTGTACCGGAATGTGCCACCCATGACATGCCAGTATGGCCTGAGGATTATTTTGAGCTAAAGGCAATTAAAAACCAGCATATTCGAGAAAAACTCTTCACCTCCCTTTAACTACCTAAAAATAAAGTATAGGGGTGCCTGAGTAGCTCATTTGGTTAAGAGTACAACTATGGCTCAGGTCATGATCTCACAATTTGTGAGTTCAAGCCCCTCGTTGGGTTTGCTGCTATCAGCACAGAGCCTGCTTTGGATCCTCTGTCCCTCTCTCTCTCTGCTCCTCCCCCACTCATTTACACACACACACACACACACACACACACACACACACACACACACTTTTTCTCTCTCTCTCTCAAAATAAATAAACTTAAAAAAATAAAGTATAAATTTCCCTATTTGCAAAGGAAACTTACATGTATAAAGTCCCATTTATAAAGATATCTCAGAGAGCTACTCCTTGGAGACAACTCCTACCACCCAAAGACTCACATCCTCCTAATGGACCGTTTTTATTTATCACACATCTCTTTATGGCCCCTGCTCTCCCTGCCCCGCTCTGCCCATAACTACATGCCCGGACCAGAAGTCCCCTTGTCCTTTGTTTGGCCTAGGATGGTATATAAATCACAGTCTTAACTGGCTGCCTCCTTGTGTCTCACCTAATTAAACCATTTTCTCCTCTTGTTAATCTGTCTTTTATCAGTTTGGTTCTCAGGTCCCAGATGTTGAAAGTAGGAGGGCAGAAGGAAAAAGATTTTCCTTCCTATAGTGGCCATAGCAATTCGTTCCTAGCTGGTGCCCTTGAAGATGTCGATCTTACATGCGTATTGTAAATATTTTATCTGTAGTCTCCTTTCAAGAACATTCCTTCATGTGTGTGTGAACTAAGGCTCCCATCCTTGAGATGGGTCTATGTTTATATTAAGACGTGAGGTGTTACTGCCATCTCCAGGTTTCTTCCACGCTTTCCACCTTGGAGGAGGGTCCTGTTGAATATTCCAGGCTCTGATTCCATCACACATGCCTCCCCCCCCCCCCCAACCCAGGGCCAGTGTCAGGGACAGTAACAGCCTGTCTGTTACTTCCTCCCCATTGTCAGAAACAAGATGAAGGGTATCCACCAGGCTGTCCTTTCCTGTTCAGGTTAGTCTATCTCTTTTTACCCACTTGGTGAAAGAAGCATTGGAGATATATTAAGAGAAGACATGGAATGTGGTAATTCTGCTAAGGTTGGAGAAATTCTGACTGACTTGCAGCTAGAAAGCAGCTTGTTAAACACCAGCCGAGGCAGAAGGTTTCGTCTCATTGGAACGCTACTTATTCAATGCTTGAACAGCTCTTGGAACAGCAGGAACCTGGGAGTGTCTCTGGATACAAAAGGCAAGCATGGTAGATGTTAAACTGGCATTCATTTATTGGAATCCATGTTGGGTACTTTTCTCATTTCTCTCCCGGGAAGACCTTGTTGGTGGTATCTTTGAGTTAGATACACTCATATTTCAGACACTTAGGTCTCTTGCTTAGAGGGAAGACAGGCCAGATTTGAAAATGAAGTTGACATTCCCGTCATAGCACAAACAAAAGATGTTGTCACAAAAAAGGAGAAGGAGGGAGAGAGAGAGAGTTTTTTGTTTTTGTTTTCATTTTTAGTTGAGAAAAATGTCACATGTATTGGATCCGCATTTCAAAGGGTGGAGCACAACCACAGGATGCATACATCAGTCACTGGAAGGGTGTCGCAGTCAACAAATTAATACAGACCATGTCTACCTCCTCTACATTTTGCCCTTCTTCTTGTGCATGCTATTGATTGATATACCTCAGGGAGGAGATACTTCTGACTCAGACACTAAGCAAGTTCCTAAAGAAAATATCAGCTTTAAAAGGGAATAGAGGAAGTAGCAGCGGCAGCAAAAAATCGCTAATCTTTCATTTATAAGAGCTACTGAACATCTGGAGAGCAGGCGGCTCCTTTAACCCCTGGAGTGCAGGAACAAATGAGCACCAAAGGGCAGCCCATGCTAATGTGGTGTCATTAATTTGAATACAATGGAGGGCTCTATAATAAACATCTACAGAGCCATCTGGGTATTCCTTTATACCTTGCTTGGCTCCTTGGGGCACTGGAAGCACAGCTTAATGGGAGAAGAAATTCTTTTGAGGTTGAAGAACAGCGAAGATATCTTTAAAGAGGAACACTTAGTTTAAAAAGAAATGCGTAATGGCCAAAGTGAAAAAAGATCAAATAATTCATAGGAAAAATATGTTTTAAACTATCCATGGGGGTGTTCTTGAAATTAATATTTATGTCTGTTTCTTGCCCAGCATTTATAGAATTTTAAACCAAATGTCAGTGTGTTGGGGAAGAATAGGGGAATCACATGCATCAGGAATGATTAATGTCAAGTTCATATTTTGGGGGAGAGGATGAGGTCTGGAATCTGGTTGAAACCGGGCAAGTTTTTCTATCACCTTTCCATGGGGTACTCCATCTGAGGAGTCTTTAACTCCATTACAAAAATAGGAATTGAGATTATAATACTTGTTCTCTTTCCTATTCTCAGGGGGCTTGTGGGATAATGTCAACATGTGGGGGAGTTGCTCTGTACAGAAGCCTGAGATAAACAATCAGTGTAGGAATTAAAGTTGTCTTATAGCCGTTGTAGGCTCCAATTTTAGAAATAGGGAAATATTTCTAAGCATCCCCTTTCCTTCAACTCAGGAAGATTTCCCCACATCTGCCTAGTGCAGAGACTGCATAGGACAGCCAGGCGTTGGGTCTGCCCATGGATTGGGCTGGTTGGCTCATGTGGGGTTTTGAAATATTTTGAGGTAGTTGCCAACATTGACAAGAAAATCCAGATTTTTAATTTTTCTTAAAAAATGGAAAAATCTGGCAACGATGGTGCTCTCAATATGACACAGCAGAAGTCAACGGGAGAAGAGTTTGGGTGGAACCCCTATGCTTGATCCTCTCTCTGGTTGCTACGCTCATGTGGGTTTGTTTACAGGCATTTGGGTTGGCACTGCTTGTCTCGAGGAAGCTTTGGAAGGTGTTTTCCAGGATGCAGGTGTAATAGTTAATCTATCCATCCATCCATCCATCCATCCATCCATCCATCCATCCAATAAACAGATTTATTTTAAGGAATCGGCTCTCACGACTACAGAGGCTGAGAATTTCAGACACAGGAGAGCTGATAGTATAAGTCCAAGTCCAAATTCAAGCCTAAAGACAGGAGAAGACTGGTGTCCCAACTCAGAGACAGCCAGGCAGAAAGAAAGAATTCCTCTGGACTCAGATTTTTATTCTATTCAGGCCTTCAATGGAGTCTATGAGGCCTACCCACATTGGGAATCATTCTGCTGATTCAAATATTAGTCTCTTCCAGAAACACCCTGAGCAGACATAAGACATACCCAGGAATAACATATAACCAAATACCTGGGCACCTTATGGATTGACACATAAAATGAACCATTACACAAACCTGATAACCTTCTAGCTTGGATGAGAGCAGATTCCCTATGTGTATATCATTTATCTAAAATGTTGACAAGACCACTTGGTTGGAAAGGACTCTCAACCAGACAGGTATCCAGTGTGATGTGAGAGGGCTGGAGAGAAAAAGTTTCAAGCTGGGTAGGTCTCAAAAAGAAAGCACCTGCTGACCCAATGGACCTGTTCATTTCTTTCTCAAAGTTCTCTGGGTACCTTCAGTTTTGATGTCATAACAAGCTACTAAACAGGTCTGAAAGTCTATGTACACCTGGGAAATAAGGATGTCCACACAGTGAGGGCTGTAATATTCTACTCACTGAGACTCTGACAATTAACTGGGCATGAGCGTCTGCCCAAGATCCGGAGTGGATCCCAGGAGTAGCACCACTGAGAACCTTTCCAGGGAAATCCTGGGGAAAGCAAGAGGCTGCCCTTTTTGGGACACACATCATTATCCACACTGGCTAAAGCTTCCTGCGTATTGGAGGTATTTAAGATTGGATGAGAAGAAGTCAAGCAGAGCATCTGGCCCTTAGAAACAGTGAGAATCCTAGTCAGAATATTGGCCCAATGTCATAAAAAATGGTGCAACTGTTTTCACTCAATGGCAAATTGAAGGGCACAGTGGTAGCCCCAGTCCCTATTCACTGTGGATGAGCTGGGAGGGGGTATGGCAGCTAGAGTAATTATTTTTCATCCAAAGCCTTGAAATGAAGTAGCCACGTACAAAATGCTGTGTACCCCATGAAACATAAGAATAATATATGCTAGCTTAGTTCTCTTTTTTGACTATTGCTTAAATATAACTGTAGACAGTTTCACTTTCCTTGTTTCATAAAAATCACTTCAAATGAATGCCCACTTGGTGGCTGATTTCCATCAGCATCAGATCTTGAAATCCTTGCCCCGTTTGCTTTTTGCAGGTGTTCATGCCTGCTCAGCCCCCTCCTAGGCTGTGGGCATTCCTAGCAGGGCTAAGAAAGGACTAGCACAGCCGTTCCACTGTCTCTCAATGAGAACTCCCTCTCCGGGGCCCTCGCCTACCCCCTGCCCTTCAGACAGGGAGGCCAACCTGTCCAAGTGGGCGTGAGTGGTCATGATTTAAGCAGTGCCAAGTGCTCAGCTCTCCACCGGGAGCTGAGTTCTCTGCCTCGTAGCATTCCTGGCCATCTGGGCTGGGAGACGGAGACCACCATGGCACCAGAATAACCTTGGCCAGTTCTTCCGCAACTTCTGCTTTAGGAATTGCCATGCTCAACACCGCGGCATGTGACACCAGGCTCACGGACACCGTGTGACCTGGAAAGGCACTGTCCTATTCTCTCACCTGGAGTGCCCCTCTCTTCCGCCCTGCCCCCACACTCACTTAATATTCTGCCTTCCAAGCCCATGGAAGGAGTGCTTCCTTACCTGGATGTGAGGCCGGCCTGAGCATGCACACGAATGTGTGCACACGTGCATGCACACACACACACACACACACACACACACACACACACTCATAGACTCTGAATTCCTATCTTCCTCATAGGAGGCAAAGGGCTCCCTACAATGGCTTATGAGGCAATAACTTATTGCGCCCTGCAGGGAGCAAGGGGCAGTCAGGCTGGGGATCAAGTTTGATACAGTCTTGGAGAAGAAATGCTCTGGGGTTTATTTTGCTGTGCCCGGGAGTCTTAGTGCACGTGTTCTCAGTTACCATTACTCTCTTTGTCTTCATGAGCAAGTTTCCTCTTTCAGTCTTTTTGCTGGCATCAGTAACCACACACACAAATGCCCGCTACCCCGAAAGACTCCAACATCACTTAACATATTGTCTTCATTTGTTTCACATTGGATTTGATGGCCTTTCATGACCTTTCAGGTTGAATCATCCTTAAGGCTACAAAATGATTTTTGAAAAAGTGTGTGTGTGTGTGTGTGTGTGTGTGTGTGTGTGTGAGAGAGAGAGAGAGAGAGAGAGAGAGATAGCAGGGGGGCATATGTTTCATCTCTCCTGCCACCACCCTAGTCCAAGCTACTGAATTTGTCACTGGGTTGTGCAATGGTCTCTACCTTGTCTTTCTGCTTTGGCTTTGTCTTCTTCAATCTATTCTCTTCATAGAAGCCAAAGTGATTTTTCAAAAATGCAAACTGTGTCTTTCCTTTCACTTAACTGAACAAATATTTATTGACCACCTATTATGCACCAAGCATTGTTCCAGGTGTTAGGATTATCGGGGAGGAATTAAACGACAAAGACCCTTATGAGACTTACATTTTAATGGCTCTTATAGTTCTTAGGCTACAGTCACAGCCTTAAAATGATTGATAACAAAGTGATGCTTGATCTGATGTCTGCCCAAATTCCTAACTTCTTGAACCTCTCTTTCTAGCCACACTGGGATGTGTCAAGAACTTCTCTCCTTGGGGTCTTCATGCAGGCTGTTGGCTTTTCCCACCCTGTCACTTACCTTACTTTGCTGCTTTGTGTCTTTCACATCTCAGCTCACTGTCCTTTGCTCAGTGATTTCTTCTCTGGCTCTTTCAATCTATATGAAGTTCCCTTCTGATACTCTTTCTCTTAATACTTTTCCCTTTTCTTTTCTAACACTTATCACACAATATATTCCATGATCCCAATACTATATGACTGATGTCTGTCTTCCCCACTGGACTGCAAGCCTCTGGCTAGTAGGAATCTGGTCTGTTTTGTATTTTGTTATGTCATCTTTCAAGTACTGTTCAACAAACATTTGAAAAGTGAATGAATGAATGAATAAGAAAAGTGAAAGGTGTTGACAAACTAAAAATAGCTTTGTAGATATATCATAGAAATATTTAGGTTTTTACAGAATTCCCCAACTTTTCATCTTTCCTTTCCTTTTCTTTTTTTAAAGGGGAATATTTATACAAAATATATTTCATGACTGTCAAGGTTGAAAGAGGTCTGAGATTTTACCTGCTTGCAAGCTAACAATTTATCTTGTCATACGTTGATGGATTCTGGCAGAAGCCATGAGACTCCAGGGTCAGAGACAATGGACTTTATTACTCACAGAACAGCAAGTAGCACAGGCATCAGTAAATTTCTTCCCCTTCTCCCATGTCCCATAGGGATAATGGGGATGGAACCAGAGGGATATGTTACAGAAGAGGGTTCTTGAGTATAGGGAATCTTTTATAATGGACAGTAAACATGCTTGCCCTTTCCTCCAGAGGAAGATACTATCTTTATCTTTTTAAGACTATAAGCAAATCTGCCTTTTGTTCTGTGGGGAGACACCATCTCTATCTTCCAAGGCTGTTTACTTTACAAACACCCTGGAAAATAGTCTCAGAGAAAGGCATTTAGTGCATTGCTCACAAGAGGTGCTGAAATATTAGAGACCTATGGAGAATTTTCTCTAACAATATCCATCCCTCATTTTTACACCATTTTAGCTTCTGGTGAACTTTCTATGAGTATGTCAACGCTTGGGCTGTTCTGATTAATCTGATGGAGGCTGGAGGCAACTCCAATCAATTTGTCCCATGCAGCATTAAGTCCACTATCAACAAGACAGCTCTAAGCAGCAAGATGAGGGCAGCCTGCAGTATTGACCTCAACCAGGACTGTGGTGTCCTGGATCCAACCTGCTGAACAAATCTCATAAACCTACAGCATTTAACTTGGAAAGTCAGACGATTTTCTCCTTAAGTTTCTGAATTGAACTTTCCTCTTGGTGAAGAATTAATCCAGGCAGGGAGGACATATTGGTAATCACACAGGCTCTGCCTTGGCCCACAAGGAGAAGGTCAAGGGCAATTCTCTTATCAGTAACAATCTTAGTCAATGAGTTGAAGTTAACTTCAAGTTCTTCCAGATCCAAAATAGCATCACTAATCTTTTCAGCTAAAGTCAGGGACATATTTTTGACCTGCCTTTTGTTCTGGAGGGAGACACTGTCTATCTTCCAAGGGTGTTTGTGAAGCAAACACCCTTGGAAGATAGACTAGAAGAAAGGTATTTAGTGTATTATTCACAATAGGTGCAGAAACATTACAGACCCATGGAGAATTTTCCCCCTTTTCTAATTTGATGACTCCAATCATACAGAAAGCTGTCCAGTGGGTGTGCTTAAATAACAAGGCAGTTATCCCTCCTGAAAGTTCTCCCAAATAACCAAAGGTAGCTTCATTTTGGACGGAGCTCCACAGTCATCTGAGGGCTATATGATATGCTGATGATATTTCCTTAAACATCAGACTTGGAATCTCCTGTGACTACCTCTGAGGTGCAAAGTAGTACCTGGCTTCCACACTAGAAGCACAGTCCCAGGAGTGTCCTTCGTCCCCCTGCATAGAAAGTGTTATTTATATTTGATGCCCCCTGTCCCTCTCAGGTGAGACCCGTATCAATTGGAGGGCACAGGCTGACAGTACTTCCAACTTGGTCTTCCAACTGACTGGTAAACCTTAAAAGTTCCTAGTTCATTTTAAATGAGTCTACTACTTTTTTTCTGGCCTGAGCACAATTAGCCCAGCCTGTTCTTGTTGTCCATGCTATCAGATGGGAGACCCATGAAATGACTGATAGCTACTGATTGGAAATAGTGGTGAGGAAAACACCCAGAAGTGTTGACAGGTGTTTGCTGGGAGGTGTAGGTCCCAGGGCCACCCCTTGCCATTTTTCTAAACTTGTTAGAACCATTGGTGAAGGATGGCAAGCCTAGAAGTCAGTTAAATTTAGTGTTTGCATGAGTTTGGAAAGGTGGCACCAAGGTGTTATCCTTCATGAAGAAGGGTACAGGGAAGTTTATGGAGGACAAATATCATTAGTGTTCATCACTCCCCCGTCTCTCCTAGATTCTGAGATATTCTGTCCTCAAGTGCCAAGATATAGTTCCTTCCATAGCCATAAAAGTGGTGTGTCTCCTTCTAGGAGCTACGATGTCCTTTTTCTTGATCGTCCCCTACTCACACCCAGACTTTCCATTCAGAGGGGTCAAGTGTGAGAGGCACAAAGGCATTTTAATAAAACTTAGAGACTTATCATGTCCCCCCATCTTGGCACATGTGAACCACTCCAGGAGGATTCAATGAATAGCACTTAATCAAGTGATCATCATCTTTATGCTCTATGACCATGTCAGTCCAACAGGAGAATCTTGGTGGCTAACCTAGAATAAGTTTGAGTCTCTAGGCCTCCTATCGGTTGTAATGCCACCCAGAGAGTGGACACACTGGGCTGTCTGGGGTTTCTGTTAGAAGAAAGGAAAGAGCTTCTTGCCTAATAATAGTCAAGTAGAATCCAGAATTTAAAAAATAAGTTTATATACTTATTTTTATCCAAAAATTTTTATCCAAATTTTCATCCTTATTATAGCCAAGAGAAAATGATTCCTTTCTGGGGACAGCCACATACACTGACCAAATTGTGTTATGAAAGTATATGGACCAGGAGGAGGTGATGGGGGCCTTTCCAAGTCTCAACAATTCCATTTACCTGTGGATGATAGTGAACATGGAAGGTCTGTTGAATATCTTGACCATTAGCTTATAATTGAGTAGCTTTTATGATAAAAAGTTCATCATCAGACTGCAGTTGGTCTAGGAAGCCAAAAATATGACACATTAGCTTTAAGGGCTACAATGTGGCCTTCCTCACAGATAAATGATAATGCTAAATGATTCAACCTTTGACAGGAAGTATAAGTCTGGTATGTAGAGGTAGTTTATGCATCAGAAACATAGAGTCTTTCCTTTGTGCCCAGTCCATGATGGTGGATTTGTTGTATTCAGTGTGTTGGCCATTTCAATGTGTGGAAGATGATGGATCCAGGCAACAGTGGCAATCTGGACATCACAGACCCAATCAAAAGTTTGATTCCAGCCGGTCTAATCAGAGCACAGACTCTTACTGTGGGCATCTACAGGAGTGACCCAGATGGTTTGATTAGCAGCCATAATATGTTTCCACATTTCATGGCCCCTAAGAGGAGTGTCTTTAATCTGCCAGTCTGTAGTTTTCCAAATGGCAGACCAAATAGCTAAGCTATTGGCAATAGCCCAAGAGACAGGAAAAATATAATATGGTTCATCAAAGGGAGTATTGGCCGGAGATATGAGGATTACTTTGAGTTCTGCCCACTGAGCAGAGCAACCAGACCCTAGCTCTGTACAGCTGGCAGGGAGGTTGAAAAGCCCTAGCAGGCCCAGTGGACACCATCAAGGAAGCCTCTGTGAACCAAGGGCCTTCATAATCCAATGGCTTTTCTTCAGGTGGTGGAATGAGGGATAAAATTTCCCCAAGGGATGGCTACCACTTTCTCATATAAAGACAAGATGCTTCTGGCAGGGGTGGGAGGAGCGGGCAGGCTTCATTCTCTTTTGATAAGTGGGACATGTTGGACTCATCCTACCTTATTAGTTGTTGAGTTCTGGTTGACCTACACCAAAAGAATATCAAGAGAGTCATAAGGCCTCCATGGGTCAGGTGTTCAGTGTGGAGAAGAGCCCTGTAGCAAGCTAATAGCTGCTTTTTAAAAATGATGTCCACATTACTCATGCCAGGGAGGTGACAAGACTATAATCCCAAGAGGCACCTCTGAGTGGAAGCTGTATCCCTTTGCCAAAGGCTCCAGTAGGCAAAATCACCAGTCATAGACACTCAAGATCACTGTAGCTTCTTTTGCTTACTGTGAACCTTGCTCAAATCCCATCCATTGAATTTTGCTCCTCCCTTCTCCCATAGGACCAGGCATAATAGTGACCCGGGTACGTATATCCAACAGTGATGTACAGTTATATTCCTTCTCTTTCTCAAAGTTCCCTGGTATACTCAGGTGGGTGCAAAACGTCCTCCATCCCGCCATTCATAAATTTGATTCTCTAGGCCCCCTATTGGCTGTGTTGCCATCCAGAGAATGGACCACCTGAGCTCTCTGGGGTTTCTGTTAGAAGAAAGGAAAGAGCTTCTTGCCTAATAATGGTCAACTAGAATCCAGAATTTTAAAAATAGGTTTATATACTGTTTCCCACCCCCTGGCCAAATTTTTATCCTTATTATTGCCCAGGAAGTAGCCAATAGAAAGTGATTCCTTTGAGCAAGGGATTTGAGCAAGGTTCACGGTAAGCAAGAGAAGCTACAGTGACCTTGAGTCTCTATGACTGATGATTTTGCCTCCTGGAGCCTTTGGCAAAGGGAGGCAGCTTCCACTCAGAGGTGCCCCTTGGGATTATGGGATTATGGGATTATCAAAGTAAGTGTGGTAAGGGTAGAGAGAGAGGGAGGGATGGGGGCCATGTAGGGTCAATGAGCTAGACGTTGCATTCAGTTTCCCTTTCTAGTGGCTACTTGCTCCCAACTCAACCAACCACCTTCTAATATTTTAGTCTACCTAAAGCTTTATATACTCTTTGTTGACACCATTCATTTTAGCTTTCAGGACTCTTTTCTCAGCTGTCATAGGCATATTGCCTTTTGACTGGGGCTGCAGGCTTGCCGATTTATTGTAGTGGTAACATTTCTTCTTCCTCTCTCCCTTCAAAAACCAAAGAACCATTTGGGTACCTGCTCAATCCTACGTCTTTATGTTCATCCTCTAAACATTCAGTAACATTTATCACTCCCAATTTGCCTACTACTTTGGAGAGAACATTCTACCAGATCTCAGGGATTTTTTTCCACATTCTCAAACATGCCCTGCGTGTCCCTTTTTCTTCTTCTAGAAAGCAAAGCCAGGTATCTGTCAGCATCCCATTATCATCACCGGTATTGCCAAGAGCTGAGGAGAATCTGAGATTTTACCATACTTGCAAGCTAACAATGTAGCTGGTGTGACCTTAAAGTGTTACCCCCAAATTCATATGTTGAAATTCTGCCCCCAAAGATGATGGCATTAGGAGGGGTGGGCCTTTTGGGAGGTACTTAGGTCATGAGGGTGAAGTCCCCATGAATGGGATTAGTGTCTTGATAAAAGAGCCTCCAGACAGATCCCTCATTCCTTCTAGAGGTGAGGACATAGAGAGAAGGTGCAAATTATGGACCAGAAAGAGGGCCTTTGCCAGAAAGTAACCATGCTGGCATTTTGATCTTAAACTTTACAGCTTCCAGAACTGTGACAAATCAATTTCTGTTGTTTATAAGCCACCCAATCTGTGGTACTTTGTTATGGTGGCCAGAATGGATTAAGACATTAACCTATCAGAGTTTCATGGTTACTCACAGAAGAGATGAGGATTCTGGGTCAGAGGCAGCATGGGACAGCACACAGCATGAGCGTCAGCATATTTACATCAGCTCTCCTGTTCCCTAAGCCCTGCAAGGGACAAGACAATAGGTCCAGATGGATGCAGTAGGTGTGTTACAGGAGAGAAGTCCAAAGCATGTCTACTCTTTGTTCCAGAGGAAACACTATCTCCATCTTCCATGGTTATTTGCTTTATAGATGTCCTCAAGGAGATAGTTCAGAACAAAAGACAGTTAGTGACCCACTTGTAAGATGTGCTGAAATATAAGAGACCAATGATGAATTGTGTTCCAATAACAACCAATCCTGGGCAACAGAAAGAGCATACTGAACTAATGAATGAGTGAACAGTCTAGATCTGCGTTCAAATCTCAACTGTTCTTTACATTGTTGCGACTTTAAGGATGACTGAATTCTGGTTCCTCATATATAAAATGACATAATTACAATGACCCTTGTCTGAGCATGTACTAAATGCCAAGTACTAGATGAACAATGGGTGTTGTATGAAAGCGATGAATCACAGGAATCTACTTACAAAACCAAGAGCACACTGTATACACTGTATGTTAACCAATTTGACCATAAATTATATTAAAAAAAAAGAAATGCCAAGTTCTATTCTAAGTGCTTTTAATATTTTATTTATTTAATCCTTACAATAATCTCAGGGAATAGAGACAACTGTTTTTTTTCCATTTCATAAATGAGGAAAGGGGTCACGAACATGCTGTTATTTGCCTAGCATCATACAGCTAGTAGGCACCAAAACCAGGATTTGAATTCATGCGATCTAGTCCACTATCAATGGTTTTAAATATTGTTCTCTGCTTCTGACTTCAGACCCAATCACAATGCCTGCCTCACCAGGGTGTTGTGTGAAGACGGAAAAGAAGTAGATGCTTAATCAGGGACAGTTGTTTCTTTTTTTCTCTTCCTATGGTTGCTTAATTATTAAAAAAAATTCAACTTTCTGGAATCTTTTTTCAAAAATGATGATTATAATTTTATCAAGTAAAAGTGGAAAAATACGTTTCCCTAACAATAAAAGTGGAGAAAGGCTGACCACAGGGTAAAGTGTGGTGACAGGGATTAAACGCAGCCCTCTCCAGGTTGAGAAGGAAAACCACCCACCGTGGGGCCTGGACACCCAGGTGTCTGTGAAAAACTGTGTAGAACTGCAGACTCTGGTCCTGAAATAGCTCTTCCTTCATCGACTCCAGATGAACCAACCCACAGAGAGCACAGCATGAAAGAATTGCCAAAGAAATACTCAGAACTTACAACAAGGCCTCCAATTCGTAGCAGCCTAGAACAAGCCGGTCCCTTTGTGGTCCCTTCTGGGTGTTATAGCTGTGGTAATTTGAGCTGCCTGCTATCATCACCATATACAACAGACCCGGTGTGGGACTCCACTCCATCTTCAAAAGAGAAGAAAAATCTTGTGGTTTCAAAAGAGACATGGCCAAAGTTGTAACTTTAAGAAGCCTATACATTTAGTGAGTATGTAACAAGTAAATTTGAAACATATTTAATGGAGATATATTTATGTGCCATTAATTCTCTTGGAGGCTAACTTATGCATCCCTGCATACTGTTGGCATTCAAAAGATACTGACGTCACACTGCTTAGAATCATTTCAAACAGACACTTGGGCAAAATGAACAAAATGACATTTGATGGATTTTATGATCCAATTACTCATTCCCAAGGTATGCGTTTTCTTTATAATTACATGCTTTTTAGATAAATATGAAAGGTTTTTGGTGTGGGTTTAGTAATCTTGAAATTCTCATTGTATTCACTTGGCAATGGCCCCCTACTGGGACAAAGGTACTCTGTTGTGTGTAAGTGCTGTTGACTGGGCTGGGTGAAAACTAGGTAAAGAAGAGTAAAGGTACACTCTCCCCATATTGTTCTCAACTTACGCGTCCTGAGAAAACCTAACCCCCCATGAGAGATGATAAATCATACTACTACCTGGAAGAGTGAAGATCAGTCAAAGCCTGAGGAATCATGTTGAAGTCATGCTCTAATGGCACTTTGTACCTTCTACTATTACAGCTTCTTTTTCTGTCCTATTTCTTCACTGCATGTATCCCCTTATGGGCAGTGGATTCCTTAAGGGCCCTGGCTATAACTAAGTCGTCTTGGCATGTAGCATCTAGAACAGACAAGGCTTATCACAAATGTTTTCTCTTTTCGGTCTGGTCACATTCTCTCTTTTGCCATGAATGTTACTTTTGCTAAAGGCGGGCACAACTAGTTAACATTCTGATGCCGCTGGTTCTTTGCACATGCTGTTCTGTCTACCAGCAATGTTTTATTCCCTGTACAAATTTTGCTGATTCCTTATTGTCTTTCAGAACTCACCGCAAGAAGTTCCTCTTCCTGAAAGGCTTCTCAAACTCCCCCTGCCCAATTTCATGCTGTCTGTGTGGCCCCGGCATCTGTGTAGATGTCTGTCAGAGCTCTTAACATCTGTTCTGTAATTGCTGACTGGCCTTGTGGACACAGGCCACATACTATTTGGTTTTGTTCCCCCAGCATGTAGAAATAGCTCAGAGCTCATTGGAGATCCTCAGGCCAATGTTTGCTGAATTCACAAAAGGATAAATGGCTAAGGAGCAAATGATAGACACAAAAACAAGCAATGTTTTGTTTTTAATTTTTGTTTGAGTATAGTTGACACACAATGTTGCATTAGTTTCAGGTGTACAACATAGTGGTTCAGCATCTCTATATGTTATGCTGTGCTCACCACATGTATAGCTACTGTCTGTCACCACACAGCACTATCACAACATCATTGACTGCATTCCCTAGGCTGTACCTTTTATTCCCATGAAGTATTCATTCCATAACTAGAAGCCTATGTCTCCCACTCCCCTTCGCCAATTTTGCCCATCCCTCTGACCAACATCAGTTAAAACAAGCAATGCTAACACTTAGAAGTTTTGTACCATGTTTGGTGATTCTCACATATCAACTCTGTAAGATTAGGATTTGATGAAATTATCCTAGAAAACATTATTAGAAATGTTATCTATTTGATGGCCATAACTCATTTTTCCTTGGTATCAACAGAGCCTCTAAGTTTAGGGGCTTTAGCAGATGCTGTAAGTGCCCCGCTCATTACTGCATCCCTTATCACTTCAGTGGTCCCCTTTCATCTGTCAGCACCTGTGTTTCTTTGCCTGAGGGCTTTCTCTGCCTTCCAAAGCCTACTTTGCCCACTTGCTCTGCAAACTGGAAGTGCTGGGGAATTGATGCTTTCCACCAGCATCTGTCAATCAATGACCAACAGTACAAATACCCCAGCTCCCACACCCCTCACATGGGATAACTCTGAGGTTTGTGTTCTATACTGGCTCAGTGGGACTGAGACCTAGCTCCCCACATTGGTGACCTATACTGGCTTCATTTTCTTCTCTGTTTTGCTTTCTTGCTCCCCAAACAGCATTTACTGGGATTATCCTGAAAAGCCACATTTGCTATTAGAGAGACTTCAGTCTTTTTCGGAATGAATAGTTAGGATGTCATATTCTTCATCCATGAGTTTGGGTCTGCAGCATAGTTTTAACTACTGTAATTTGATGATCAGAGTCCTTTATTCATCAAGTTAAGATTTCTTTTCCTAAAAATTTCTCTTCTGAAAGCTAGTCACTTTTGATAAACTCTAGAGAATGTATCTCTCATTGGTACAGGGATCCTGCCTCCAAAGTTAGCAATAAGGGAATATGAAAATCCTTTGTGACTGAAACCAGAAAAAATCAAAACCTAATGGATCTGGGAAGAGCAATACAAAGTCAAATTGTGGAGTGAGAAAAAATTCTAGGCTAGCAAAGATAAACTGTTATAAAATTTTCATACATGTTTAAAGAAAAGTTGCAAGGGTCAAAGAGGGTATGTGGGGTTGTATTAGTTTCTTATTGCTGCTGCAACAAATTACCACAATGTAGTGGCTTAAAACAAGGCAAATGTTCTGTCTTATAGTTATGGAGGCCTTAAATTTGAAATGGGTCTCATGAGCTTAAAATCAAGATGTTGGTGAGGTTGCATTCCATCAGGAAGGTTTAGGGGAGAATCTGTTTTCTTGCCTTTTCCAGTTTTTGGAGGTCACCCATATCTCTTGGATACTGGCTCTCTTCCATCTCCAAGCCAGCAGTGGCCAGTTAAGTCTTTGTCAAGATGCCATCACTCTGATTCTGATTCTTTAGCCCAATTTAAGAGCCATGGTGATCACATTGGACCATTCAGATGATCTAGGATAATTTATTAAGGTCAGCTGATTAGCAACTTAATTCCATCTGCAACCTTAATTCCCACTTGCCATGTAACATAATTTATCCATTCGTTCTGGAGATTAGGCTGTGGGAGCCATTATTCTGCTTACTGAAGGAGTATTGGGACAATCATGGATACACTTAAAAAGAGCATCACAGAAGCAAGTGTTACCCATGGCCTGACACAGAGAAGAGGATGTTTTGGTGAAGCGGTTCCCCCAAAGTGGGGTTTCCTTGCCCAGTGTATACATATTTGGGAGGATGGTGCTGCAAACCACGTAGTCTAAGAGAAACTTCTTTAAAAAAATCACCTAATTCCTCTCATTCTCTTTCCATTTGCATCCATTTGTATTCTGACCACTTGGTTTCCCATTTATTTTGATTACAACTTGAGAAGATACCAGGAAGCTCACAATAAACATCTGATTTATAAACTGACATTATGTTATGTTTCTCTTATGTGATAAATAAATCTCTCCATGAGTTGGGTTAGTGTGCTTTTATATTGTATATGAATATCTTATCTGATCTACCTATTTCTCCATCCTTTTATCTGGACTCTGCAAGCTTGATTAATGTGATCATGCCCCTGAGCCATTTATCCACTCTCTAGGCATTAGTAACTTTTCTGACAATGAAATCCTGGACGTTGTTGAATTCTACTCTGTGGTGAATTGTCTGGGGGCTAGCTGGCCTCCATATGCAGCTTCCTATATTGCTATGTGGTGTGCATTTACAAAAAAAACCCAAAAAACAAAAAACTACAAGTCCATATCTAATGAACAGAAAGAAAGGAAACAAAAAACATTAAATTAAATTAAATTAAAAATCTGCAAAGAGAACACCCATCTGATTTTTTTTTTAATTGATTAGAGGTTAGGCAACATTACTGAGTATTTGTTTAAGTTGAATTTTTGGTAATGTTGATAAATATGTCACAGTTGTTAAAATGTGTTTCCAGGGAATTACTAAACCAACAATCCATAGGTGATGCAAATCTCAAATTAAGATACTAAATTCTCTTTTCCATACCTGGATATTTCACCTGGAATCTATGGCCAACTCTGAGAATACAAAAGATTCTCATGTATTTTGACGTATGCGAGATTCATATTAGTTATTACCTGTCACAATTTGTTTTATGCTTTGCTGAATATTATTAAATTTTAATAATATGTCCTGATTTTTGTATCTGTTCTCCTGTTTTAGTAAAGAATTTGTGTAGCTTCCAGTTTGAGGCTATAAGAAATAGTGCTAGAACATATTGTTATATGACTTGGTGTATATGCACACATTTCTGTTGGGTTACTTAAGAGTGGAATTACCAGGTTCTAGAATATGCTTATTCTTATTCTTAGTAGATACTGCTGGTTTTCCAAATTGGGTGTACCAATCTCTACTGCTCTCAATAGTGAATGGGACTTTCAGTTCCTCTATCCACATCCTTGCCAATCCAGGGTATTGTCAGTTTGTTTCAGTTTATTTTTTAATTTTTTAATTTTTTGTCATTCTGGTGGCAATGTTATGGTATCTCATTGTGATTTTTAAATGTTTATTTATTTGAGAGACAGTGAGTGTAAGTGGGGGAGGGGCAGAGAGAGAGGGAGACAGAGGATCAAGCTAGCTCCATGCTGACAGCAGAGAGCCCTGAGCTGGGCTTGAACTCATAAACTGTGAGATAATGACCTGAGCCAAAGTTGGGCACTTAACCAACTGAGCCACCCAGTGCCGTCCATTGTGATTTTTTTTTAAGTTTATTTATTTAATTTATTTTGAAAGAAAGAGCAAGTGGGGGAGGGGCAGAGACAGAGAGAGAGGGATTGAGAGAGAATTGGGCAGTGAGAAGGAGTGAGAGAGAATCCCAAGCAGACTCTGGGCCGACAGCACAGAGCCCAGTGTGGGCGTGAATCCACAAACTTGAAATCATGACCTGAGCTGAAACCAAGAGTCAGTCGCTTAAACTGACTGAGCCACCCAGGCACCCCAATATAAGTATTATAAATGAATACTCCTATTTGCACTTTATTGATGGTACTTTTAATAAGCAAATGCTTTCATGTTTCTAAAGTCTAATGCAGCAATTATCTCCTGCATGGTTAGTATTTCTCTTCGTGTCCAGTTTAAGGAAACTTTGTTTACCCCCAGGTTGGGAAGTTATTCTCTTGTGTTATTTTCTAAAAGCTTTGTTGCTTTTCCATTTGCAGTTTAGGTCTATAATCCATCTGGAATTAATTTTTGTGTTGGTTTGAGGCATGGATCAAGATTCATTTTATTCCCATGTGGATATTCAATTACCCCAGCACCATTTATTGAAAAGACAATCCCTTCCCCACTGAATTGGAGAGGGCCTTTGTCATTAATCATGTGACTGTGTAAATGTGGATGTGTTTCTGGGCTTTCTGTTCTGTCCCTTTCATCTCTTTGTCAATCTTTGCACCAATACTACTCTGTTTTAATCACTGCAGTTTTCAAATAAAACTTGATATCCGCTAAGTCCTTCAACATTGTTCTTCAAAATTGTCTTTATTACTCTGAATCTTTTGCACCCTATATAAATTTAATTTCCATAAAAATTGCTGGAATTTTTATTGTAATTGCATTGAAGCTATAAGTCAAGTATCAAATATAATTAAATATAAATTTTGGGATGAAAATCCATGTTTTTACAATAGTGTTTTCTAAGTCATGAACATGTACATTCTTCCATTTATTTATTCTTCTTGAATCTCTTTGGTAACATTTTATAGTGTGTATAACTTTGTATATATTTTATCAAATTTGTTCCAATATTTGATTTTCTATGCTAATTTAAGTGGTATTTTAATAATGTAATTTTGTTACTAGAATATCAGAACATATTTACAACAACCTTGCTAAATTCACTTAATAATTCTAATCGTACTCTTTAATATCTTGAATTGGTGTTAAACTGCCGAGTTTGTTGAAATGAACGTGAACTTTTTATCCTTTATTTTTATAATATAAATTCTGCTGATTGCTTTTAAAATGTTAAACCAATTGTAAATTTTGTGAATAAATCCAACTCGGTCATGATGCATCATCCTTTTTGACTATTGGTAGATTATATTTTCCATAATGCATTATCCTTTTTAAATATTGGTAGATTATATTTTCCAAGTTTATATTTAGGTGTTTTGTGTCTATGTTTATGAGAGATATTGCCTTGAATTTTTCTTTCTTGTATAGTGCTTAAATCTTGTATAGTGTTAAATTGCAGTAATATTATAATGGCTTCATGTAATGTCTTGGGAAGCATTCTTTATTTTTATTCTCTATAAGAGTTTGTGTTAGATGGTGTTATTCTTCTTTCAATTTTTGGAAGAAGTCACCAGTGAGACCATCTGGCCCTGACATTATTTTGTGGGAAGGGTTTGTTTGTTTGTTTGTTTGTTTTGACTGTGTGTTAGTCAAGGTCTGGACAGGAGACAGATACCACACAATAATTTCAACAATGAGAGTTTAATATAAGAATTATTAACTATTTATAGTGTTTTAGCTATTTTGATGGAATAAACAGAACTCTGGAGTTACTCTAGGGCTAAAGCAGAATATCCAAGGCAGGAACAAACTTGGAAGTGGGATGTCCCGTCTCAGTTTGGGATTCAAATATTGTGGAAGGAGGGGGGCATGGCTGTAGCCTACTGATACTGGAGAAATTTTCTGGGTCTCTCTGGGGGAGAGTGGATCCGCAGCTAATGGGCTGAGGCTGCAGGGCACAGACTCATGGGTCAGGAATGGCAGACTGAAAGTTTCTAGCTGGAGTGCTAGCTGACCAAAGCTGGCACATAGAAAAGTTGAAGACGGAACCTTCTACTGGGATGCTGGCTGGCTGAAGGCTGACGGGCAGGGAACTGTAGGCCAGGGCTAGCAAGCGGTTACGTGCCTCCAGGTGTCTGCCTGTTGCTGGTCATGGGCACTTCAGAACCAACAGGGAAGAGCACACTGAAACCAGGAGGAAAGTGTGCTCCCATTTCAAACATCTGGCATCCTCTACTGACAAAAGTTAACATCGTGCCAGCCTGCAGAGGAGAAATATTCCAGTATCACAAAATAATGAGGGCAGTGTTGGAGCTGAGAGGTCACTGGCACAATTAGATTCGATTTTGTAGGCAAATATAGGACTATTTAGATTTTCTAATTCTTATGTCAGTTTTGGTAAGTTTTTCATGGAATTTGTCCATTTCATCTAAATTTCAAATTTGCAGTCACAACTTTGTTTATAATAGCCTTTTACTAAATTGCCTTATCTATAGGATTTATAGTGATAGCCCATTTATTGTTCTTAATATTGGTAATGTGTGTTTATTTTCCTTTTTCTTTGTTAGTCTTGCTAAGCATTTATTAATTTTATTAATATTTTTGAAGATTTATTTTGTTGCCTTGATGTTTTTCTCTATTGTACGTTTGTTTTCTATTTCAATGTTTTCTGCATTCATCTTTATCTTTTCCCCCATGTATCTTCTGCTTTTCTTTGGCTTAATTTGCAGTTCTTTCACTAACTTCTTGATATAGATGCTTGTGTTGCAGATTTTTTTCCCTTTCTAGTTTATGCATTTTAGGGTACACATTTTGTGTGAGTACTCCTTTCCTTTTATCAAGCAAGTTTTGATCTGTTATATTTTTTAAAAAAATGTTTATTTACTTATTTTGAGAGAGAGAGAGAGAAAGAGTTTGTGCATGCATGTGTGCAAGTAGGGGAGGGGCAGAGAGACAGGGAGAGAGAGAATCCCAAGCAGGCTTCATGCTCTCAGTGCAGAGCCCAACTCATGGCTCAGTCTCACAAACTGTGAGATCATGACCTGAGCCAAAATCAAGAGTCAGACACTTAACTGACTGAACCACCCAGGCACGTGATAGGTCATGTTTTTATCATTGAATTAAAAATATTTTCTAATTTTTTTTGTAATATATGTGTATTATATATACAAATATATGTTTAAATATATATTTAATTTATCCATGTATTATTTAGAAGTCTTTAATTTTCAAGCATTTCTTGATTTCTAGTTTAAATTCATTGGGGTTATGGGCACCTGGGTGGCTCAGTCAATTAAGCATCTGACTTTGGCTCAGGTCATGATCTCACTGTTTGTGGGTTCGAGCCCCATCTCAGGCTCTGTGCTATCAGCTCAGAGCCTGGAGCCTGCTTCGGATTCTGTCTCCCTCTCTCTCTGCCCCTCCTCTGCTCACGTTCTCTCTTTCTCTCTCCTTCAAAAATAAATAAAAATTAAAAAAAATTAAAAAAAAAAAGGATGTGCCTTCTGAAGTTATTGGATGCAGTGGTTTGTTATATGAAATAGGTTACATTTATTAATTATGCTCTTCTAATCACGTATATTTACTAATATTCTTGGTCTGCTTATTCTATTAATTGCTAGAAAGTTATAAATGTACAAGTATATGGATTTATCTATTCTCCATTTAGTTCAGTCAACTTTTGCTTTAAGTATTTTAAGGCCATATAAATTGCTGCATAGAGTTTTATAATTATTATATATTCTTTAGATTGACACTTTTATTATTATGGAATAGCTCTTTTTATCTCTAGCAATACTTATTGCCTTAAAGTTTATTTTGTCTGATATTATTATAGCTACAAAAGACATATTTTGGCTATGTTGTAAAATATATAGCATATATTTTCCAACCCTTTACTTTCTACTTTTAGTGTATGCATCTGTCTCTTACATTCGTGTACATTTTATTTGCTTTATCCAGTACAATCACATTTGTCTCTAATTAGAGTATTTGTTCTCTTTCTATTCAGTGTATTTACAGATATGTCTGGATTTAAATGTATTACCTTTTTATTTGCTTTCTGTTTTTTTAACCTGTTTTTTCCACTTATAGCCTTCTTTTGCTTCAATTATATAAACTTTGAAAAGTATTTCATTTCCCCGCCAAAATTATTTCATTTCCACCATTCACATGAAGTTATACATTCTTTTTCTTATTTATTTATATTTAGTTATTAGTAATTCTAATATTCATTCTAGACTCATGAATGTTGAACTTAAATCAGTATGTTTAACTTTCTGGACAGGTCTTATAATACCTTAACTCCATTTATCCATTACTCACTTTTGTGCTATTATTATGAATTTTGACTGTATATATGTTAAATTACAAAAGACATTATTACTGTTGTTACAAAGAGACAATATTCATTTGGAATTACTGAATACTTAGCTTTTCTGGTTCTCTTGTTCCTTCCTGCAGCAAAGATGTTCCATCTGGGATCATTCTCTTTTTGCCTTTGCTCTTAATTTTAATTTTTATTTTTTATAAGTTTGCCCCTGCTGGTTACAGTGTCATTAAGTGTTTGTTTGAAAATGCCACTATTTAGCCTTTAGTTTTTGAAAGCTATTTTTCTTGTGTATGCAATTCTAGGTTGGCAAAAATTTTCTTTTAGCGCTTTAAAACAATTATTCTGTTGTCTTTTTGCTTCATAGTTTGTGTTGAAAGACCATCACAATTCTGTTATTGCTCCCCTAAAAGTCATGTTATCTATTTTCTGTGTTTATCAGATACTCTTTTTTTTATCTTTGATTTTAAGCAGCTTCATAGATGTGGTTTTATCTGTATTTATCCTGCTTGAAATTTGTAGTGTTTCTTCAACATGTTACTATTTTTTGCTTGTTTTGGAACTCTGAGATACTTCTCAGAGTATCTCTCTTCTGTTCTATTATCTCTCTCCTTTCCTTTTCAGACTCCAGCAAACTGATGAAAGTCCTTTTCATCATGTCCCATCTCTCTCTCTCTCTCTCTTTTTAAAAATTTATTTATTTTGAGAGAGAGCGAGCATGCAAGTGTGGGAGAGACAGAGAGAGAGGGAGAGAGAGATTCCCAAGCAGCCTCTGCACTGTCAGCACAGAGCCCACTGTGGGGCTTGAATTCATGAGATCATGACCTGAGCATAAATCAAGAGTCAGATGCTTAACCAACTGAGTCACCCAGGCACCCATTCCATGTGTCTCTTAAGCTCTTTTTCTGTGTGTTTTTTTATGTGTTTTTTAATGTTTATTTATTTTTGAGAGAGAGACAGACAGAGAGTGGGGAAGGTACAGGGAGAGACACACACACAGCATCTGAAACAGGTTCCAGGCTCTGAGCTGTCAACACAGTCTGATGTGGGGCTCGAACTCACAAACCATGAGATCACGACCTGAGCTGAAGTTGGACACTTAACCGACTGAGCCAACTAGGTGCCCTGTCTCTTTCTGTGTTTTAAATTCTCTTTGTTTCTCTAAGAAAATATAATTCTAATATTTTCTTCTGATTTATCTTCTAGCTAATTTATCCTCTCTGCTTCTACGTTTAATCTGTTATTAAACCCATTTATTGAAATTCTGATTTCACTATTATAATACCAGGCTCTGTATTTTCTAATTGATTAAAAAAATACTTCATGGAACTCTGATGAAAGTTTCCATCTTTTTTTTTCTTATATTGATTGTTATTTATAATTATTTAAAACTCCATGTTCAATAATTCAAACATTTCCTTTTAACTGGTTCCTAAAGCCCGTTTTTAAAAATTTATTTACATTAAAAAATTTTTTTTAGCTCTTGGTTTTTGGTCATATGATCCTGTGTTGTGGCTTACTTGGTAAATTTGATCTAATGCCAAGCATTATGAATGAAAAATTGTAGATAGTATAGATGACATCTTTTTTTAGAGAGGATTTAATTTTCTTCTGACAGGCAGATAGACCACAGGGAGATCATCTCGATCCCCTGGACTTGGGTTTCAGACTCAATGTGAGGGCTGGTGAGATCTGTTCTATTTCAGCTTTGTCTTTATTTCTAGAGCCTACCTCTTCAAGGATCTCAAGGATAAGTCTGGTATGATTGTTAGAGATTCTCTTTCTTGGCAGGCTATGAACATCAATATTTGTCTTCCTAGAACCAGGAGATTACTGAAATGTCTGCTTAGATTTTTAGCTTCTTAGCAGCTGCTTTCTGCTTGGTTTTCTTGGCAATTTGCCTCACACATGTGCAGTTTAGGAGTTAAAAAATACCTCAAGGAAAAATTGTGCATATAATATCCACTTTATGTTTCCACAGTTAGATTTCTCTCAGATCATGACTTCTCAAGTTCTAGCAGCCTTGGTAGCCCTGTACCCGAATTTTCAACTCCCTTGTCAGTAAGACCATTATAAACTCTTACTGCTGTGCTTTGCTCAGCACCTATGTTCCATAAAGAAAACTGGCAAATGCCTGGAGGGGCACAAGTAGCAACTGAAGTAGTGCTCATCTCTCTGTATTTTCCTTCTATCAACATTTTGGTCTTTCAAGACTGAGGTACACTTAGAAGACACAACGGGACTTCCAGAGCAAAGGGTCTGCATAGAGCAGACTGCAGGAAAACGAGGAATGGTAGAGAGAATGGGAATGGATAATAGAAGAAAAAACCTAGGATCATAGGAGTTGCAACCAGATGAATCCTAGTAAGGAGGTTCAAGTAAATTCACAGAAATGCCCACGAGAGACCATGAATTGGCTCAATCATCTGCTTGGCCCAAAGAATAAGAACCTTCTGCTATGGACTGAATGTTTATGTCCTCCCCAAATTCATATGTTGGAATCTTACCCGCCCCCCCTGCCCCGCCCAAGTGATGGTGTTTGGAGATGGGCAGTTTGACAGGTAATTGGACATGAGGATGGAACTCTCCTGGATGCAGTTATTGCCCTTATAAGAAGAGACATGAGAGCTTGCCCTGTTCTCACCTCTCTGCCATGTGTAGATGGCCATTTGCAAACCAGGTATAAAGTTCTCATCAGACACTGGATTTGCTGGTACCTTGATGTTATACTTCCTAGCCTCCAGAACTATGAGAAATACACTTCTTTTGTTTAATCCACTCAGTCTACAGTCATGTTATGGAACCTAAGATGACTAAGACACCATCTTAGGGCACTACTGGTTCAAGTAAGGGAATGGCTTTGTTATCCTTTCTTTCCTGCCCACACTCCAACATGTTCTGCATTATTAACAGCAAATAGATAATGTGAGTGCAGGTGAAGAAAAATAAGAAAAGAAGGATGCCATCCTCTCTCTTACTAAGTGGCATGCAGTATGTTCACGTCAAGAGCAAATAGTAATGTCATGGAATTACCTATACTTTTTGGTAATTCACTAGGCTTTCCCAGCCCAGTTTCCAGTGGATAAACACCTGTATCACTGATGCTTGGGTTCCAGTCAGCAAAATGTGGCAGCTGTATGGGAACTCTCAGAATGCAGTTTAGAAGACAGAATGGATTGCAAGGCTCAAAGCCCAGTTCCTGCTGAAGAGGAACCCTGAAGAGCAGAAATGAACCCAATATGCTCATATGTTTTTCCCTGAATTCTGGACTTCTCCATTCTGGGCTTATTAATTCCACCCCATTTCTAAGCATTAAATAAATATAGCTCTGAAAAAAGGTGTTTGTGTTCCAGTGACAAATATAATCCATGTAGTTGTTAAACGGGAAATTCCAGAATCCTCCTGTGGCCTTGCCTCCTATTTTGCAGGAAGAAGTTTTTCCCTGAAGACAGAGTTGACTAGAGCCTTATGTCCCCAGAGGGCCTCATTGGAAGTTGGTCTTTGGAAGTTCTAACATAAACATACTCCCACCCACCTGGCTCATGTACAGACCATGAACAACTTGGCTTTTCTTCCCAGCAGAGCAGTTTTCTGTATGAGTCACTTACTTCTGTCTCTTTATTTTGGACTTTCTGCCTCAGGGGACCTTGAGGATCCATCCAATACTGTACTGAGCATGCTTTCTGTATTTGGCAAACAATGAACAATAGAAAACCTACTAAAAAGGCTTACTCCCCTCCTCCATGTGCATGGGAATCTGGACCTGGTACTCAGTTCAGTGGAAACCAAGACAGATGCAAAACACACAAAGGAGTATGCCAGGAGATGAAGCTTTCACTTTCTGAGCAAGAGAGATGGATTGATTTAGGTCTGGAAGACACGATGTGCCCATGCTGGGAAGTATTGGCAAAATTTTTCTTGAGAGCAGTCATAACCTCTAGACCCAACTTTAGTTTCCAGAGTTGGTGCAGGAGATCTAGCCTGTTTTTAAAGAGTGGGCACCCTATAGAGAGTCATTGCCTGTGAAGAGAAGGTTCAGGGAAAAGACACAAGAGGGTTCAGGGAAGGAGAATGGAACATACCCTTCCTATAAACATCTTTGGCTTGGTGCTTGTGTCTTCAGTGGGGGTTCCAAAGGTTTCCCCTGATGGATTGGGAGTATCAAAAACTATTTGGTTCTCTGCCTGTTTTCAGATTGTGGAGAAAGCACATGGGTTCAGAAATATGTCCTGCACAAGCCAAGTATGGTGAATGAGTTTTTACGTTTGTGGAGTATTTTTAATATTGTGAGATGAGAAAACCCTCTCCTTTTCTGTCTTAATTTTCTGACTATGTGAATCATTATTAGCATCTTGGGGCCCCTGGAAATATCCAGGGTCCCTATCGGTGCTTCCTTGAACATGGACTCACTAACATTTGTCTGTCTAAAGTGAAAGGTATCTCTAATGATCCCAGCTGACATTTATTCAGTGCCTTTCACTCAGCGATCCCAAAGAGCTCCACAAACTGATTTACGGGCTGTCCACGGAGTAGAAGTGAATGGTAATGACCACGGTGATGAAGATGGTGATGAATCGCCCAGGCTCTGGTATTTGATATGTCATGTTGTTTCTGGGGCGTTTCCAATTTCCTGAGCTTCCCGGTGATTAGAAGCATAAGGGTAAGAGAGTGCTCCGTCCATTTCACCCTACATTTCTCAGTGGAGACGACTCTGATTGGGGCCTTGGGAGGTCTTAATTCTCTGCCTCCCTCACACAAATTTTAGTAACCAGCAGAGAGCAGACATTATGAAATGCTACAGCGAGCCCTCTTTGCATATCTCCTCTTACTGGGCATGGAGACTTACCCTCACTCCCTTCTTGTAGTGTCTTTGACCACCTGAAACTCTCTTGGGCTTTTCTGCTCCTCGAGGAAAAGGGAGGAAGCAGAAGCTAGGGTAAATTCTGCCAGTTAGGAGGTTTATGGTAATATAATCTGGCACAGTGCTTTCCAATTTTTTTTAAACCATGGAAACCCTCACTCCCCATTCTTTTCAAGCAAAACCCTGTGGGGAATTAACATGTGAAGAAGATAAAAGTGAACTGTACCGCTCTATTCCCTCATAGTCCTCCACCCCATCACAGTGGCCCCTGAGACCAAGATTAAAAGCCACTGGTTTCCTGAAGTGCTGAGCTATGATCTGTACATAGGAGATGTAAATTTCTTTCTCGATTTCCCCACTGACTTTTGAGCAAACTATTGGATATCTATGTGCTCCATTCATTTCATTTCTAAAATAGAGACTAAATACTCTTTATTGAATATTACAATTAAGGCTTTAAAACTTAGGATGCAAATGTGTTAGAACTATAATTATAATGAGGATAATAAGGTTTGAGGCATAGTTTTAAATGCTTTCTTTTATAACCTTATTTAATCCTTACAATCTCCCTATGGAGCAGGTGCAATTATTATCATCCCCACTTTAAGTTGGGGAAACTGAAGCACAGAGAGGTTATGCAAATTTCTGAAGGCCACTCAGCTTGTAAGTGGTGTAGGCACAAATCACCCCAGGTAGCCTGACTCCAAAGCCCCTTGATCTAAACCCCTGACACTTGGATTTTAGACTTGGTTGCACATTAGAATTGCTTCAGGACTTTTTAAAATTCAGAAGCCCAAGCTACATCCCAGATCACTTAGATTACAGACTCTGGGATGGGACATTACTGAAAGTATTTAAAAATGTTTTTTTTTAACTTTTTTCTTATTTATAATTGAGAGGCAGAGAGAGAACATGAGCAGGGGAGGGGCAGAGAGGGGGAGACACAGAATCCAAAGCAGGCTCCAGGCTCTGAGTTGTCAGCACAGAGCCCAACGTGGGGCTCGAACTCATGAACCATGAGATCATGACCTGAGCCGAAGTGGGACGCTCAACCGAGTGAGCCACCCAGGCTTCCCTGAAAGTATTTTAAAAAATTCTTTTATTTCTCTTTATTAGTTGAACTGTGTCTTCTGAAACAGATATATTGAGGCCCTACCCCCTGGTGCCTCAGATGTGATCTTATTTGGAAATAGGGTCATGTCAGAATGTAATCACTTAAGTTAAAGTGAAGTTATACTGGAGTTAAGGTGTGATTTAATCCAGTATGACTAATGTCCTTCTAAGAAGATGGCTCAGTGAAGACAGAGACACATAGAGAGAATGCCATGAGATTGAAGTCATGTAGCTACAAGTCAAAGAGCATCAAAGATTGCCAGCAAACCATCAGAAGCTGGAAGAGGCAAGTAAGGATTCCCCCTACTGGTTTCAGACAAGTATGGCCTTGCCAATACCTTAATTTCAGACTTCTAGCTTCCAGAACCATGAGACAATAAACTTCTGTTTGTTTGAAGCTGCAGAGTTTGTAGGTCTTTGTTCTGGAAGCTCCAAGAAACGAATACAGCTCCCTAATGGATTTCAATATATAGACATGTTTGAGAACCACTGCTATATGTTAATCTCTCTTCTTAAGAATTTGCTATATGGAGGCACCTGGGTAGTTCAACCCGACTCTTGATTTCAGCTCATGTCATGATCTCATGGTACTGAGATCGAGCCCCATGTTGGGCTCCGCGCTGACAGTATGGAGGCTGCTTGGGATTCTCTCTCTCTCCCTCTCTGTCTCCCCTCCCCTGCTCAAGGGTGCATGCTCTCTCTCAAAATAAATAAATAAATAAATAAATAAATAAATAAATAAATAAATATTTAAAAACTTAAATAAAAAGAATTTACCCTGTGAAGGAGGGTTAATCAAACCCTATAAAATAGCCTACTTTTGATTAGGGCTGTGGTGTTCATTGCCACTCTCTCTCTGCTCACCCCAGCTGTGCCAATCCTCTGAAGCGTGGGTCAATGTTGATCAGGTATCTGACATGGTTGGCATGAAGGAGGATTTCGAGAGTCACTCTCAGTGCTCCTGTTCATTGATGAAACTGTAGTTGTGGGTGTGCTCCTGGGCATAGAGTAAGATCTACCCAGATAAGAGTGGAGGATGGACAGGAGCTGAATATGTGCTTCCTCTAAAAAAAGTACAGTACAAAATATGTGACATCATCAGTGGAGAGAAAGGGCCATTAAGGCCACCTGCAATCTGGACATATAAGCCCAGGTAGGATGGAGCCCCAGGAGAGATCGCTGGGGATATCTGGAAAAAGGGGATGTGTGAACACCTCACAGAGAAGTTGATGTTTAAGCCTGAGGGAAGGATGAATGATAAGTCACTATGAGTGAAGGCTGTTCAGGCACAAAAGTGTGGAAGGGGGAATGGGCAAAATGGGGGGCTGGTGAGTTGTCAGTGGACTCCATGCTTAGAGTGAGCTGGAGGAGAGAGCTTGGGTAAAAGGAAAGAAGTCCAGAAGGGTAGGTTAAGACAATTTTCTGGTGGAATTGGAAGTTCCCCACACTGAGAAGTTCCCCAGACTTTATTTTGTAAGCAATGTGGAGTGAACAGAGGATTTTGATCAGGGAAGAGACACCTTCCCTGATAACTTAAGTTATTAACTTAAATGATCTTGGTAACATTTCACAGGGTCCTTACTCTTTGTCTCATTTAATTTTCCGTTATGAGATTGGTACTATTATTATCCTAATTTAATAGATTTAGAAACTGAAACTGAGAGAATTTCAGTTACTGCCCAAGTCACATAGCTGGTAAGTGAAGAAAAGAGGATTTGAACCCTGGCCATCTGCTTCTGGAGTCTGTGGGCTTTCCTGACTTATCACCGAGGATTCCTAGCATTGGTGTTGAAGAAAACTAGCCCCATCAGCAGAATGAGACAGCTGGACAGTGGGTGGCAGGAGGGGGAGAATGAGGACAGAAAGGCCAGTGAGGAAATGATTTCAGAGTCATATGAAATGTCTCAAAAGGAGGCCCAAAAAGATTTAGCGGCTGGTTGTGTATTGGGGAGATATCACCCTAATCAAGGATAATTCAGTAACTGGGAGAAAGATTCCACCGTTCTGAGTTAAAGGAAGCAGGAAGAGGAGTGGGTTGAGTGGTAGAAGAGAAGGAAATTTTGTTGGACATTTCAAAATAAAGTACTTACAGACTATGTTGTAGATATTCAAGTACATGGAATGTGGTTTAAAGGTAGTTACTTTGTAGGAGAGATGGATCACTGCCTCTAATCCTTCGACTTTAGAGACTAAATACCATGGGGACCGTATAAGGGTGGTGTTGAAGTTCACAGGCTTTAGGGCTCAGCTGACTTGAAATTCCTAACTAACTGTTCATTAGCTGTGTGTCCATGGACAAGCATCAGTTTCTTCTTCTGCAAAAGGGGGATGATAATAGGACCTTTTCATGGACCTTCCTGAAGAGGATTACATGAGATAAGACAGGTGGAGCACTTGGCAGAAGGCACAGGTTTATGAAATATGTCTTTGCTTTGTTTCTTGTAACCCAGAAAGCTTCTACTTGATGCCACAACTCAACTTCATCTGTTTTCCCCACCAGACCTCTGTGTCCATGTTAGAGCTTACTTCTCCTCGTTTAGCCTTTCAAACTTAGCAGTTTCCTTTTTTCCTTAAAAACCAATTTCTCTATGGGCTCAGGAATATTTTGTAGTTTTTCCTCTTTTCTTTCTCCTGGACTCAGTGTGGACATGATTTTCTCCCGGTGTGGCCACCTTACTTCATGAAGTTCTGTGCCTTAGACAGAGAAAGGGACCAAGCAGCCCACATTGCACCGTCCTGCTCATTATCTTTGGTGGCATAGTTTGTTTATTGTCCCTCCAGTTACCTCTGAGCATCTATAGGCAATGATTCAGGGATTTGCTTTGTATGCTCTGTGTACAGTGCCCATTTTTTTATGGAGGCTTGATGCATAAATCCAAGAAATAGGTGCTCTTCTTGGTCAGAATCAGGTAACAATAACAAAAGTCTAAGATTGTTGTCTAGCCTTTTGGTTCTACAAAGCAGTGTCTATGACAGAGGAGAGAAGTTTGGAGGAAGTGACTCATTAAGACCATTTCAATTTCTTAGAGCTCCGAAAAAGAAACTTTATCTCTGGAGAAAATGAAAAATATGCTGTATCGGTGGGAGGTCATCTGTTGCTGGTGATTTGGGGGACCATAGCTAGAAACCGGTTTGAAAGGATGATTATGTGTGTCATTCCAATAGCCTTGTAACTGATGTCCTTTCCATGGCTGGCGTTCCTTTCAGTCCAAGGAAGATCTTGTTCTCTTCCACCACCCAACCCAATCCTTTCCCTGAGTTCTTAAAAAAAAAACAAAACAACAAAACACTTCTATCAAGTCACCCTTCAACCAGAAATATCTTTGATGACTTCCTTTTGCTCAAAGAAGGGGGTCTCAAGGCTGTATGGTAGCAATCAAAGTCTTCTATTTTCAGCCCTATCCTACCTCTCCAGCCTTCCCTTTCTCATGCCACTTCCACTGCAGTGAGGCAGAGCCTCTTGCTTTCCCTCACTCCTACCTCCACATATAACCTTTGTCTTTTTGCTACACACCAGTGTTCCCTAGAGTCAGGGTCTATGTGCTGAGCAGTCAACGGCCCATACTTCTCTAGTGCACTTTGCCCCTAGAACGGTGTCACCCACCTGCCCTCTTAGCCCCCTCACTTTTCTAGGACCTACAATTTACATGCCTCTATGCTCCCTGCATACTTGAGTTAAAACTTAGATCATTTACAAAAAGTCAATAAGCAAACTAGTTAAATACACATAATTGAACAGAGAATGTGATCTGCAATGTTAAACTTGTAAAGTTCTCAGAGCAAGGACAGTGGCCTTTGAGCTTTAGCTTTTACATAGCATCTGGCTCAGAACAGAATAGATTCTGTGAGAGCAGGACTTAGGAGAAGGTGTCAAGAATATCCAAATGACCTGAGAGAGTGAGTAGGCATCCTTGAACCTTTACCTTGCTACCAGGGAGACGCTCAGGCTAATCTGACCTAGTAATTATCTGCGGTCTAACTGCCTGCCTATTGGACTTACTCCATCTACCAGCCAATGGAAATTTACCAGATTTCCCTGATCCTGATTGAGTTGACTCATATAAACTATAGTGAGTTTCTTCTTGGGGTCAATTCTCCATGGAATTAATCAAACTTTGGGTTTGTCTACTGTAATCAGCTCGATAGCTGCTTTCTGCTCATGGATGGCTTTTTGCCTTCATTAAATCTGAAGGTTTCAGCTTTTGTTAGTGCACACCACCTCAATCAATACAAGCAAGTACAGCTGTCTCCAAAATGAGGCTGTCAAGCCAAGGCCCATATAACCAATGGTTACTAAATACTTAATGATTTGTGTTGTGTGTCAACAGTTCCCCCATCACATTTCAGTGTAGGGTCTTGAACTTACCTTTAAAAATGCTTTTTTTTTCCCTAAGACTTACCAATTACTTTCCATATGTTATTTCCTTATGTATTATTTTATAGCACACACGCAAAGTGCTTCAGAAAACACAAAGAGGGACTCACGAGTTAGAAGAGCTGAGAACCATCAGCTCCCATTGGCACTTTCCATCCCAAAGTGGGTAGAATTTCCTAAAGTGGGTGGTTATTGGTGCTATTTACCAAATGTTCCCCTCTCCCCATTCCAGATACAGGATAGGATTGTATTTTCTGGGTCCTTTGTGATTGATGGGGTCATGTGATGAGTTCTGGCCAAAGGAGCAGAAAGCACAAGTAATGTGTTACTTCTTTGCTAGAACATTAATGTCAGTGTGAGGCATTCAGGGTTCAATATTCCCTCTGTTACCATGACCAACAATCCTCTAGATCTGGTGACTCTGCCAGCCTGTGTCTTAGTGATGATAACAAAGATACAGAGTCAAGCCCCAGACTACCTGCTGTAGGCATGTAGCATGAGCAAGAAATCAACCTTTCTTGTCATTAACCACTGATATTTTCAAGTATTTGTTACTGTAGCATAACTTAGCTTAGCTTAACTGCGATAAGCAGCTTGAAAGATAATAAAAAAAAAAAGCCCTGTAGAATATGTAAGGAAGATACTATTACCAGCTTTCACAAACCATTGCTAATTTAAAGATTCTCAAATTTATATTCCCAGCTCATGGTCTTTCCTGAGCTTACACATACATATCTAATGATCCTACCTGACATATCCACTTAGGTATCTCAAAAGATGCCTCAAAATTATGTGCAAACTGAACTTGTAAATGTTTGCCAAATCTGGACATCTCCAGTCTTGTGTCAGCATTTAGCACTGGCATATTCTCAGCTACTAAAGGCACTGTCATCATAAGCTTCTCCCTTTATTTTATGTGAAAGGTGTTAGGGCATAATCTTCTCATCACCAGGACCAGATGATTCTCCAGAACATAGCTTTGTTTCTGTCCTCTTGTCTTCATATATATGGCCAACATTCTAGTCAAAGCCACTGACATCTAGCAACCAAATTACTGCAGTGGCCCCATACATAGTCTCTCCATCTCTCTCTCTCTCTCTCTCTCTCTCTCTCTCTCGTGTGTGTGTGTGTGTGTGTGTGTGTGTGTGTGTGTGTGTGTGTGTTTAAATTGAAGTATAGTTGACATACAATGTTACATTAGTTTTAGGCGTACACATAGTGATTAGACTTTATGGTATGCTCACCACAAGTGTCGCTACCATCTGTCATCATACAACACTATTACAGTACCACTGACTATATTCCCTACGCTGTATCACTTGTGTCCTTTCAATTGATCCTGCACAAAGGAGACAGATCTTTCAAAAAAGTAACAAGATCATGTCACTACCCTTAATTCCTTTTGCCCATAATACTGTTCTGTTGGCTCTATAAATTGTGTATTCTACCTTATTGCTTAGGTCTTAGCTTAACTATCACTCTCTAGAGAGTTCTCAGAATCTCCTATCAAGAATAGGTCTGTGTTACTTTCCAATTTTTCCTGTATATTTCATTTTTTTAATTAAAATTTTGAGTAAAATTGACACACAATGTTATATTAGTTTCAGGTGTAGAACTTAGTGATTTGACAAATTTATACATTATGCTCTGTTCCCTGTAAGTGTACCTACCATTTATCCCATTATGTTGCTATTACTATATCGTCCTTATGTATTTCTCTAACGGTACTTATCAAAATTTGCAAATGTTGAGTTTGCTTTTTAGATGGGTATTATTCTCCCCACTAGAATAAAAGCTTCAAGAAGACAAGAATCTTGTCAGTCTTGTTCATCACTACGATCCCAGTGCCCTGTGTAATGAGGGTACGTAGGATGCTCTTGAAATATATTTAGATTAATAAGTGGATTACCCATATTTCACAAATGAAGAGAAGACTCAGAAAGCATGTGACTTGCCCAAAGTACATGGATAGTGAGCGGCAGGGACTGAGTCTCTGACCACATCTTATGATCCTACAGTTTGTGCTTTGGTTCCATGTAACATACACTGTCCTGTTGACACCTGATAGGCAGCAAAGGGTCATTTCCTTGCGGTTCATTCTCTACCAGAATCGCAAGAACTCTTCGCTTTTCCTCACCACTAAGACAGAGTGGCTTTGTAACACCAGCAGCCCAGCTGGTTTACTCATTTTTCATACTATAAAATGTTATTAAACTGCACCACACAGATAAGTACTAGAAAAATTGCCAGGTTATTTTCCTAACATAAAATTAGCCAATTTGCCTGTGTACGGGATTGTAAAGGATGCAAAGCATCCCATTCAAGTGATTAACCTCTTAGTTAATAAAAGCAACAATTTCATGTGTATAAATAATATAATAAAAGGAACATTCATATCAAAGTTATGTAGCCCTCCCCTTTCTCTGCTCATCTCTTTAATTGGTAAATAATTCATCAAACTCTGAAATGAATTGTGCTCCCACCCACATTTCTTCATCCAATTATCATGAAATAGGAAAGCAGGCTCCTTCTCCCTTTGGAAGACAGGAGATAATGAAATCGTTCAGGGCTTCCCTGAGCCTGTGCTGGGCTAGATAGAGAATCCAGCTGGCACAGGCCTCATCGGGGCATCTGAGCGATGCTTCTTTGGGTTCTGAAGAATTGGACTTGTCCTTTTAGTTTGCCCTCTTTTCCCCAAAGGTCACGTTATTTGTCTTTCTGCTAGAGTGTCCATAAATATTACCTGTTGTGAGTGTGGCGGGCAGTGGGAGGAATGGGCTGTGCGGGGCAGCCGGCTGCCTGAAGATTTTAATACGACTTTTGCATCAAATGAGTTGCACGGATCCATTTTTACAATGCTGATGAGCCACAATTCCTGGACACAGAGATGTCCTTTTATGTTGTAAATTATGTAAGATTATTGCCTAAAGTTTCTTGTGGGAGCTATAATTTTTTCCCTTTTGGACTTCTTCATGTGTGGAAAAAACCCTACATTAGATATAAATTAATATACTCTTGGGCTGATGACCTTTGGTTTTTTGCCTTTTACCTTTAAATTGAGGTAGAATAATGCCCAACATAGTGTAATTTGCCTTTGCAAAACTCTTCTATGTATGTCACTATAATTCCCAAGGATGGTCTTGCTAATAAATCCCATTAAAAAACTCTTTTTTTTTTTTTCAGATCATTTTGGTTCCTCTCATGAGTTCTGTTTAGAATTTTATCATTACCGTATTCAACAGCTTCAACTTTGTTGTAGATAGATCACAAAGGTTGTGTACTGAACTTACAATAGCAGTGTTTATACCTGGGGTTTCTTTATTTTCCCTCCAACACATTAGAGTTTTATGGAAAAAGATAAAACAGTTACTGCCTCCTTTACCACAGCTTTTTGAATAGCCTCTTCAGCTTGAAGTTTATGGCTGCCGAAAAATCATCTTAATTTGCAAATTGTACAAGCCCTGTTTTCTGGGTCTTAGTACTATAGTCAAGCAAATAGAGAAATGGAAATGTCAGCAGCAGCATTTATGACTGACTCGGTGGGGAAACTTGTCCTTCTAAGTCAAGATGGAGCCTATTATCCAAGTGAGCTGGTGGAGTGTGAATGAGACACAGCCCTGAGCTAGCTTTCTTCGCCATTGCGTCTTTGGTCAGTTCAAACAGTTAGCTTTCCTTTTTCACCATTTGAAGTGGTGGCATATGCTTTCTGTTTAAAAACAGTAGCTTGAAGGCTAGACCATCAAATGCCTTCCTAAAAATTTCCCCTTCCTTTTTCAAATAAATGAGGTAATCTTCACTATTGCTTGAGAAAGGCTGTTGAGAAATTCTGGTTATTTCTGCCACTTATGGCTGTTCTACAGAGACAAAGAAATTTCTGTGGAAATGAACAATGGGAAAAAAACCATACTGCAATTGGATTGACTGGACTTGCTAAAGCAAATATGTCTTAATCTTAATTAACCAGCTTTTGACATCTGGATGCGCGGATTGCTGGCTGTGTCACATGAGTACTTTATAATCAGTGTCCTCTGGGTGGCTCTCTTAGAATTTTTCTCTGTAGAGTCAATTCTTTCTATCAAACACTGTACCACCATATCCCAATCCACAGCAGGGAAACTTTGATCAAGGTCAAGACAAATGGACTTGGAGGGGTTTTTAGCTGACAAGGGCAGCCATTCTCTAGGACTGACTGGAGGACCGCTTTTCTTTATCTGGGAGGACCATATGCTTTAGAGCAAGGTGTAGATTTGGAAGTGCTCTGCCTATGGCATAGTGAGTGCGAAGGGATGCCTGTCTAGCCAGCCTGGTGAGCAGAAATAGTTTAATCTTCTCAGGTCCATCCTTCGATCATGATTTAGGGCCCCCAACCTGATGGCAGTACTCACACGATGACTGGAGAAGAAACATTCTTCCTCGAAGTGTACTTTTCCTAAATAAGATCATGAAACCGACAACACCGGTAGCATCTATTTTGGTGTCCTTCTCCATGACCCGCAATCACCTTCTCCTGCCAGTTTTCCATTTCTCTGGCAGGAACCCTCCTTTTGCCTCAAAATCTAGCTATCTGTTGTCTGAGCCTTTAAAAGCCCTGTTTTCTGCTGCCTTGATAACAGAGGTCGAACAGGGAGCTAATATTAACTGAGTAATAATATATGGCAATTAACCCCTGTTTAAGAAGGCATATATATGCTATTGCATTGGAGTCACAGTTATGTATGTAAGGTATCCCCATCTTATAGATGAGAACACTGAGGTTCCCAAAGACTAAGTGACTTGCCTAAGGCACACTGCAAGTAAGGAATAGAGCCCGAATTGGAATTTAGGTATATCTGACTTTAAGGATCGTGCTCACCTAACTCTAACATAATCACTGCCAAGTTACATAATTTCTTAAACTCAGTCAAAATTCTCTTATTCACGTATAACCCTTTGGAGCCAAGTTTTCAGCTCAAGACAGATTTATAGGGAAGATCCTTTTGATCAGACCATCTTCAGATTCAGGAGGTGGTTCCTCAAATCCTTCCACATGTATTTGTCTTTAATCGTTGCTCCTGTTTTGACTAGGACCAGATCATGATCCAGAAAATGTCATTGATTTGATATTATCAGAATTCCTGTTTCATTAGGTGACACTTGTGTGTTCTCTGTTCTCTGCTTGTCCTGTCTTCTGTGATTCTGATGCTCTGTGTGGTTTAACACATTTGACTTTCTATTGTTGCCCCTATTTATCAGCCCTGGAATTACCTTGACTTTCCTGTTTTGACACAGCCAAGGTTCTCAGTGGTCTCAACTTGTGCATTGGTTTCATTATGTGAATGCAGTTTGTTTACAATCATGTTGCCATTGTTTCACTAGTGTATTATTCTAATACTCAGCCAAGTCTTTCTTTTAGTTTATCATTTCTCTTTTGGCCCATTCCTTTTGTGCTATTGGCTGCATCTTTCTTCCTATATTTCTCCAATATTGACATGTGCTAACTTTTATTTCTTATGTTGATTATTGAGTGAGACTTACCTTGTGGCCTCAGAACTAGAATCTAAACCTGAAGACAAATCAGCACTAATTATCCCCATCTTCTAAACGTTCTGTATTAGTTTGCTAAGGCTGTCATAACATAATACCACCGACTGGGTGGCTTAAACAATAGAAATATGTTTTCTTGGTCTGAAGGCTAGAAGTTTGAGATCAAGTTGTTGACAGGGTTGGTTTCTTCTGAGGTCTCTCTACTTGGCTTGTAGATCACTGTCTTCTTGCTGTGTCCTCACATGGTCTACCCTTTGTACATATCTGTGTCCTAATCTCTGCTTCAGAAGTAACATTGGATTAGATCCCAGCCTGATGATCTCATTTAACCTTAATTACCTCTTCAAAGACCCTATCTCCAAATATAGTCACATTCTGAGGTACTGGAGATTAGACCTTAAACATATCAATTTTGGAGGGCATGCAATTCAGACTGTAGCAGGATTCAACAATTATGTCCCTCTTAAAAGGCAGCCATGCATTCTCTGCTACCTTCACAATCACCCCACCCTACAAATCTGTATAAGTAAATTGCTGGGTGTGGAGCACCTGGGTGGCTCCTTTGGTTGAGCATCTGACTTCAGCTCAGGTCATGATCTCACAGTTTGTGAATTCAAGTCCTGCATGAGTGTCCCTCCCGTCAGCATAGAGCCACCTTTGGATCCTTTGCCCCTCCCCCCCTCCCTCACTCTCTGCTCCTCTTCCCCTCACCCTCTCTCTTTCAAAAATAAGTAAACAATAAAAAAAAATAGAAAAGAAAAAAAAAGAAAATCACTGGATGGATGAGTGAGGGCAATGAGTTTGTCAACTGGAGGGCAGTATTTGTGGCAAAAAGATTTTCTCTTCCCTTCCCAGAAGAAGGATGAGGATGGCGTGCTTACTTTCTCTACCTCCAAGCCACATGAAGATTTTGAATTGTCCCAGAGAAAGATTTTGCCCCTGACTCCAACTGTAAGATTGGGGAAGAAGAGAATTGAGAGGATTATGTAATTTTCTTGTTGGGCTGAAGCCTAGCTGCCCTTAAGTAAGTGGAAAAGTTAAATATTAAATTGGAGAAGAGATTACAATGTTGAAACACAATGGGATGAGTACTTAAAAACTGAAAATGCCTGGAAAGTGGGTTTTGCTGGGATATTGGGGGTTGGAAATGGAGATTTGACAAGGTGAAGGCAGTCATGGGAGAACAATAAAACTGCCGTATTTAAAAACAGTTCAGACTATTCAACCATAAATTGTATTTGCTTGCCATTGAAAAGCCACAGTGAGCATTATTGTTTAGCAAGGATACTTCCCTTGGTCATTTCAAGACACTGGTTAGATTTTAGGTACAATGAGGTTAAAATGGAAAATTGGGATGCCACATATTGTCTTGTGCTTCAAAGTGAATTTATCTGATTCAAAGCAATCACAACTTTAGGATTAGGTTGAAAAACTAAGGATTAGATCAAAATCAACAATATTTAAAAACAAATTGCCTTATTTTAATTTCTCTACTCTCAAACAATGTGGTAGAGTGCAAAGTGTTAGGGTTCAAAAGATCTGGGTTTGGCTGTTGGCTCCATTCATAATAATCTATATTGAAGCAGATGCATCAGTGGAACTTACAGTATCTAGATTTTCTTTAGTTATTACCCTAATTCAGTAAGCATTTACCAAGTATCCCATGAAGATCATGGGCTTTAGAATTCGACTGTGTAGGTTAGAGTCCACACTCTAACACTTAGTAACTTGATCCTGGCTTGGTTACTTATCCTTTCCAAGACACTTATCTTTACACAAGGATGTAGCAATGAGGCTGGGCCACAAAGAATCAGTGAAGTATCTTCTGTAAATTGGAGCATTTGAGTTATGTGATCTTTAAAATCTCTTCATTTCAAAAAGTCTATTATTAAACCACAGGGAAGAGAATGGATTTAGACAGCATCATGTGGCTTCAGGTTATAAAAAAGAAAGAATTTCCTGGTTAGATACCAGAGGTAATACTTTGAAGAGGTTCTGGATTTATCCTCCTAATTGAAAAAATAAACTAGCGAGTTATCTGATTGGAATGGATTTACTATGATTCTGCTAAAAGTTAAAGAGATGAAGTAAATCAGTGGTTATTGAACATAAGTCCAGGAACAGGCATCATTAGATTCACCTGGGAAGGTTTTATAGTGTTATTCATATCTCTATCCTTCCTGATTTCTTGTCTCCTTTTTTTGGATCAATGACTGAGCGCTATCATCTCCAGCAATAATTGTGGATTTGTCTATTTCTTATTTCTGACAGTTTTTGTGCCAAGTAGTTTGGAGCTGTTATTGGGTGCATTCACATTTAAGCTGTGTGTGTGTGTGTGAGGAATTTATCCTTTATTATAAAATGTTCTTCTTTATCTCTCTTTTGTCTTGGGTTATACTTTGATAACTGTATGGACATTCCAGCCTTCTTATGATTAGTGTTTGCATAGCATATGCTTCCTATTTTTTTTTTTTTTTACGTTTACCTAATATGTGTCTTCATATTTTAAAAAAGTCATCTCTTTTTAATGTGTTTGGGTCTTTCTTTCCATCTGGTCTGATAATATCCACCTTTTGATGGCAGTGTTTAATCCATTTTGATATAATGTGATTGTATCAAAAATGTGGTTAGGTTTTTTTTTTTTTCTAATGTTTATTTATTTTTGAGAGAGAGAGTGCAAGCAGGGGAGGGGCAGAGAAAGAGGGAGACACAGAATGGGAAGCAGGCTCCAGGCTCTGAGCTGTCAGCACAGAGCCCAATGCGGGGCTCGAACTCATGAACCGTGAGATCATGACCTGAGCTGAAGTGGGACACTTAACCAACTGAGTCACCCAGGTGCCCCCAAAATGTGGTTAGGTTTAAATTTACCATCCTGCTATTTGTTTTCTATTTGTCCCATGAGTTCTTTGCTATTTTTCTCTCCTTTTCCGCATTCTTTTGGATGAATAATTTTCTCAAATTACATTTTATCTCCACTATTGGTTTATTAGCTCTATCTTTTTATTTTTAAGTGGCTAATTCTGAATTATAATATGTGTTCCTATGTATCTGTCAGAGCTGACCTTGAATTCCTATTTTACCATTTCACATGTAAGAACTTTACAATGGTATACTTCCATTTGTCCCTATTAGCATATACTTTCTCTTATGCATGTTACAAATTCTAAAGTACATTGTTAATATTTTAAAAAACCCAACGATATACTAAAGAAATAAAAATCAGGAAAAAGTCCTTTGTTTACCCGTATGTTTATTGTTCCTATCACTTTCCATTTTTGCATGTAAGACTGAGTTCTGGTATCATTTCCCTTCAGTCTGAAGAATTTCTCTAACCTTTTTGGTAGTGTGTATCTTTTCTTGATGAATTCTGTCAGTTTATGTTTATCTAAAAGTGTCTTTTTCTTTCATTTTTGAAGGGTGCTTTTAGCTGGATATAGAATTCTCAGTTGATAGCTATTTTCCTTTTAGCATTTTAAAAATGTCACCACTTATTCTTCTGCCTTGTGTTATTTAGTGAGAAAGCATCTTTAATTTTTATCATTGTTGCCCTGAATGTAACATGTCTTTTATTCTCTGGACTACTTTTAGGATTTTTCTCATTATGTTTGGTATTTAGTAATATTACTAAGTTTTGCCTACATAGGGTTTTCTTTATATTTATCCTGCTCAGAGTCTATTAAGACTTCTTGCATCTGTGGGTTGACATCAAATTTAGAATATATTTGATTATTATCTCTTTTAATATGATTTTTCTAGCCCAATCTCTCCCCAGTATGCTCCAATCTATCCTTTTATTCTGGCATTCTAATTACACATATAGTAGCCTATTTGACATTGTGTATCACATCACTGAGATTCTGTTTATTTTTTTCCTGTTGGTTTCTTTTAGTATTACAGTTTGGATAGTTTCTATTTGCTTGTCTTAAGTATGGTGAGCAGCTCTTTTTGTTTCTAATGCATTCTCAAGCTCACCAACTGAAGTTTTAAATTTCAGATATTTGCTAATTCTATTTTTTTAATGTTTATTTATTTATTTTTGAGAGAGGGGGTGGAGGAACAGAGATAGAGGGAGACAGAGAATCCCAAGCAGGGAGCCAATGGGGGCTCAAACTCACAAACCATGAGATTGCGACCTGAGCCGAAGTTGGACACTTAACCAACTGAGCCATCCAGGTGTCCCATCAGATATTATGCTAATTCAAGAATCTCCATTTGGTTCTTTTAAAATAGTTCCCATTTATATCCCGAGAATCCTCATCTGTTTACTCATATGTCCATCTTTTCCATTAAATTACTATATATATTTACAATAGTTGTGTTAAAGTAATCCTCTGTTGATTCCAATATGTAGTCTCTCTGGGTCTGTTTGTATTGGTTGTTCTTCTCTCTGGTTTGAATCACATTTTCCTGCTTTTTTGATGTCTAATAATTTTTTATTGTGTTAGACATTGTGAATATTATTTTGTTGAAAATATATTTTTTGCCTTTCAATAAAGAAAGCTGAGTTTTGTACCACTAGACATCTTGATTCTGTTGAGGCTTGGCTTTAGGACCTGTTAGAGGTGTCTAGAGTAATCTTGCTACTTAGGTGTGGTCTTTTGAAGTCTTAACTAAATGCCTGAGGTTTTCAGAGAGTTCTTTCCACTCTGGGTGGTCAGAACTTCAACATGTCCCACTCCTGTGCACTTTCAAAATGTCCATTCTGTCCATAACTCGCCAGTTGCTGTTCTCTGCTAGGTGTCACAAAATCTAATCCTGTCAGTGTGCATGTTAATGTTTGACCAAATATGTAAGGGAATCTCTATATGTAAGGGGTCCTTCTCTGGGCAGGTATCTCCTCTCTGGTGTCTGCCCCACAAATTCCAGCTGTCTTTGCAACTTCAAACTCTAACTGAACTTAGAAATAAAAGATACTTGGGGTGCCTGGGTGGCTCAGTCAGTTATGCATCCAGCTCTTGATTTCGGCTCAAGTCGTGATCTCACAGTTTGTGAATTCGAGCTCCATGTCGGGGTCTGCACTGATGTTGTAGGTCCTACTTGGGATTCTCTGTCTCCCTCCCTTTCTGCTTCTCCCTCACCCCTCTCTCTCAAAAATAAATAAACACTTAAAAATTTTTTTAGAAATAAAAGATACCCTAAATAAGTGGCAATATAAATGTATTTTTATAGTTATAAAACTTCAAATGTTATTTCTGTGTCTTTAATAAGAGCTTTTTTCTGAAGTCTGCAAGATGGTAATGTTCTTTTTGGGAAAAACCATTATTTTGGAGATGAATTCTAAAAATAATGATAGTATGAAATTTTAGTGTATGTTAGTCACTATGTTAAGTGCTTTTCATGGATTATGTCACTTAATGGTCATGATACTCTTCCCAATAAGACCTATGATTGGGTTCCATTTTCCTTTCCTAATTAAAAAGTGTTCCAAGGCAGAAAACAGAGATGAACATGGAGCTCACCTTTTTGTTTTTCTTATTCTGTGTATATCTTGAAATGCTTGCAAATTTTGTCTAGTTTTATAGTTGGTTATGGTGGGTAGGTAAGTGTGATACTCATTACTTCTGCTTTGCTGAAATCCTAAGGAGCTCTTTAAATATACAGATTCCAATACTCTAGCACAATTGCTGACTCAGAATCTCCAAGGTGATGCTAGAAAACATCTGTCTTTATTCTGATGTGCATTCAGGGTTTGGACCCACGGATGCACATGTCCTGTGGTCACCTCAGACCCCGATGGTTCTGACTTGAGAGCATTCTGACAAGCCTCATTTCAGGGTCTCAGATGATATATCTCCACCACTGCCCCCTGGGAGATGAATCATGAACTCTCTAGGTCTCCCTATCATGAAGGATTTCTCCATATTCAGACTGTTTTTAATCCTTTGACTTCCTTACTTTTAATAACTTATCTTCCTGAATTAGAGTAAACAGTTCCTTATATTCTTAGTGTTCACACCTCCAAAATTTAGTAGATACACACTATATCCCCTGCCAGTCATCATTTAACCAGGTTATACATATTTAATTCTTTTAATGTACCCCCATAAATCAACTTCTCAAACTCTCCAGTCGTGCTGGTTGTAATATCTTGTCCTCTCTCTGCATAAGAGTGAAGAAAGCCAGAACAGGACATCTTTCTTTCAGCTTTGTTTTCCTGAGGAGTAGGACTGATGTCGCATCTTCTCCAGTCAGTCTTGAGGGAGAGAGAGAGAGAGGAGATGGGGGGGGGGGGGGGGAGAGAGAGAGAGAGAGAGAGAGAGAGAGGAGAGAGAGAAGTCATCTGATTTGGAATGTCCAGTTCATAAGCTTACAGAGGTTTTTCTTGTTTTTGTTTTTGTGTTTGTTTTTTACTCATTGGTTCTATTTTAATTATACTGTAAATAATTGTCAAGTTCTTAAGCTTGCTTCAGTCACTGAATAAAAGTATTTAAGGTTTTATTTTTAATTTAAAAATTTAAAATACTTACACAGTCCTCAAGTGGAATGAATCCATTAAAAATCCTGTGTGTGTAATTAAACAATCTTAGTGTCCCTAGATTTCTCTGTCATTTCTGGCACCTGGCATGCCTTCCTTGGAGGTTTTCAATTGTGGACTGTAATACTTTTAGAATAATGAGAATTCAGATTCCACAAATCACCCAAAGCCAAACATCAGTTTCTTTGGCCAATAAAACATGCCCAGTTAGCTGATGGCTTTCAGAGGGGCTGACAAAAGGCCTTACATAATGCACTGAGTGTGGTACTGTTTAAGGCCATCACGATGTGCTGTAATTATTGTGGCAGGCTCCTTCCTGTCTAGAATATCTCCCTGAACAGTCGGTAGTGTGTCTTGGGGTTGACAGGTGGCTAGATTCCCCTCTGCGTTGGTGAGGATGTTAGATGTTGCCAGGAGAATTTAAAGCAACATAGGCAGTGCCTTAGCACTTGAATTGTTCTGATTCTCCCCTTAGCTCTGTGCAATATACGTTTCTTAGGCTCATGCAAGAGGAAAGCCTCTTTTTACCCCTTTTCCTGAACTCCTCTCTTCACCAAGGCACATTCTCCAATTTGCTGGCTGCCCCTGGGAGCCATACTTACTGTGTCCCCTGACAGCTCTGTGCCCATGTTTTATGCAAAGATGTGAGCAGCTGGCCATCAAGCCCCTGAGAGTCTGGGGCTTTTGTGTTCCAAAGCCTCTTCTCTGCCTTCTTTTCCCTCCCCTCCTGGCTTCTAGGCCGTGTGATCTTTTCTCCACCGCTCCCTTGTGTCGGCATTTGCTGGATGTGCTCTGTGCTTTTTACATGCCACACATTCGTGCTGAGGAATACTGAACTTTCCTAAAAAGTGGTTGATAAACACAGGGAGTGGGGACAGAGAATGTCTGGTACTTAGTAGGCCCTCTTGGCTGAACCTTAGTTCAAACCTTCTTAAGAAGTCCTGTATTACCAGGCAGAAAATATAGAGGCACTATAGTGCATCAGATGGAAAACAGGCATGGGAGAGCAGAGTCTGTTATGAGGCTAAATCAGATAATGTATGCAGAATTCTAAAAGAGTGAGAACTACACAGATGAATTTGGACCCTGGAAAAAGACTGCTTAGGTTTTAAGCCCAGTTCTACCACTTACTATCTCTGTGTCCTTGGGCAAGGTCACTTGTCTTCTGTGTATGTCAGTTTCATCAGCAAAATAGAAACACTAATAGTTCCTGCACCCCAGGTTGTGATAAGGATTCAAGGAGTTAATACATATAAAGAACTTAAAGTGCCTAGCAAATAATAAGTGCATAATAAATGTTCAATAAAAGGTAGTTAAGATAGTAATATTGTTATTATTACAATTATTAGGCACTTCACCAATTCATCAGCTCCTATATATAACCTAGTTCCTTCAGTGGATCTAGAAGAGGTCATCGACTTGTAGACACAGAGAACAGACTAAAAGTGCCAATGCAAGTTCTAGGTCTCACTGGGGTGCAGTTTATGATGGCGGGGGGGCTCTTTGTGTTGTCTGCTCAAGCTGTTTGACAAAGATGCCCGAGGACTTCACTCAGTGAGGACAATGGCATAGAGTTCAAGATACAGGCATGGGGGTCTCCACTCTGCTCTGCTAACAGGGAAATGCAATCTAGGATCTAGGCTTGCTGGTGAGTTTAATCCTAAGACTAAAGAAAAAAAAAAGCTATGATATCCCCGCCAAAAGTCATGCTAATACACATAAAGTTACTTTCTTCTTCTGAGCAAGTTCAGGAAAAAGAAAAGGGCCACTCTATAAGCCACAATTCCAGTCTTTAAAAACAAAGTGGGGGTATAATTACAAATCATTTAGTAGGAAATCAGCCTGATAGAGGTGTTGGATGATTGTGGGAAGACCTCCAACATTGCAAGGGGGGTTGGAAGGAGTTAGACATGGGAAAATGTTTCTAGTCGTCTCTCCGGACTTAAGGACATTTTATTCCACACCTTGCACGGGGGGGCGGGGGCTGTTGCTGACTTTTTGTCCAAACAGCCTTTTGCCTTGTGCCCATTTTGGGAATTGTGCTCTTTATCCGTTGGTGTTCATTGCAAGAACTGCTCTTGTTAATTAGGCAGGCAAACATAAGGCATGAGTCCTGCACCTAGCCAGAGTGGATCACAATCGAAGTTAAGGTGACTCTTTGGAAGGTAGCAGGAGGCTCATCAGAATGAAATCTGCCTCACGTAAAAGTTGGCATGGCTCAGTTCAAGGACCAGCTGAGGTCTGAGCTGCCTCTGGTCTCGTCTAACCCTTAGAGAGAAGATAGGGACACACTACTGTCTCCTATTTATCATTCTCGATGGGAACTGTGTGGGCAGCTTCCATTACGCCAGGCCAAATGTAGACGAATGAAAAGGTCGACTAAGTAATTATTGATTTTATATGTGTGCATAAATTAGAGCATGGAGCCCTTTAGTCACTGCTAAAAATAAGCCTTCTATGGATTGGGTTTGGGAGGCAGAGGGCCTGTGAAGCGAGGATAAAGCAATAACTGTGGTGGTAAATCTGTACATCGGATAACTATTTCCTTATGGTTGTCATGATGGTTCAAGACTTCCATAAAAAAAACCAGCCAGTGGAGCATTTGGGATATCTGGGAGGGGATTGGACAAGGCAAGCCACAGCCATGCTTTCTCTTTCATCATAAAACTGATATTGGCCATGATCCTTTGAGCAACAAGCTTTTTCTCAAGCAGCAGTGACTTATGAATGCTATTCTGAGCAGAACTAGTCAATATATTAGTTTTCTTTTAATTATGCAGCTGCGGCAGCAATTCATGCATGAGTTTTATGGAGCTTTGTGAATTTGCCATCGGTTCTGGGAAGCAGAGAATTTATTTGTATACCGTGGAGCAATTTGCTCCGGTTAGAGGAGAACCATATCCTTCTATCTTAAAAATGAAGGGCTGGTATTTGAAGGAGAAGTTCCAAGAATCTAATAATCAAATCAGCCGAGGCTGTTAATTAAAATTGAGGAGTATTAAGCATTTATGTAACACTCTCGAATGTTGTGGGGCTGGAAAATTACCAATTGCCTGAAGTTTGCAACTGTTGACACGTTTACAAGGGAGAAAAGAGGGTGATAAAAGAAGAAAGTATTTTGTTAGCAAACATCTTATACTTGGGACGAATATTGCCTTATACCTTTCAGAGGTAGGTCCAGCTAAATTATACAACCATCCTAGTTCTGCTTAGATTTAAGTGGTTTGAAGTCAATTTATGCATTATGTGTGCATCTTAAATTTTAGATTACAGCAATTCTCTCTCTTCTTGGTTAGTAGTTCCTGTAATGCTGAGAAGCACAATGTCTCATTCAAGCGTAACTTGGTAATACTGAGAAGCCGCCCCGAGGAAGCAAATTGCACCATTCTGCTTGATCTAATGGGCCACAACAGCTCCCAAATTGAAGAAATGAGGATTGGCATGTCAAGGAAGAGGAGTAGCTGAGAGGGAGCGTGGTGGTCTGTGACTAGGAAATACTGCCCTCTGGAACTATGTGACCCTTACATATGGGTTCAGATCCACTCCAGGCTCTGGGATCCAGGACCAAACCTGATCTCAGCCTGGGAGGGTTTTGTGGTCTGACTTTTGGGATCAGCATAGGTCAATCATCACTCAGTTGTGACCTTGAACTCCATTTTACATAAAGGTGCTTCTCTCACGTGCACAAGGTCCAGTCTCCACTTTGTGTCCTAATCATGGCAGCTGGGTCCTTGTCTTGCTCCTTGTGGCTCTCAATCTGCTTTGTTCCTTTAGAACTGAAGACTTTCATTATCAGTCCTCTACTTGGAGTCAAGAGGCATATAGCTTTCCCTATAACTTAACTCCTGTAGGACTGGATATTGCCTGCTTCTATTCTTCATGTCGTCCTTCAAATGGATGTTGGGACACCCTCTGCTCCTTTGAATTGTCCACCTTTCCCTCCCCCTGCTTCATTCCAGCTAATAGCCTGACAAACAGATGTTTATTGTTGAGCACTTTCTGAACTGCATATCCAACATGTAGTGGAGTGCCTAGATCATAGTAGGCATTCAATAAATATTTGGTGGATGGATGAATGAATTCGTTCTACCTACTAGTCAGGACTTCTTTCTAGTATTTGCTGGCACAGTCCATATTCTCAGAAACTACCTATCTCAGTTCATCCCATTTTGCCCAGGCTGCCCTGCACTCCCTTGAGCTGCAACACAACACCAAAATATCTTGCATCTTAGGGAGGATGGCATCATCGGCAAGATGTGTCTTTAATGCCTCACTCTTCTTTGCAGGCTTTTAAAAATGTCAGCCTACTCTAGTTGTATCTTCTCTCTCCATTGTCTCCTGGTTCTCTCTCAGAAACTTTAGGAAACATTTAACACACACCAAAGTTCCAATGACTAGCAACTGAGGGCAGTTAGCCAGTAAAATTCAAAGTATAGGCCTGGGTAGTAGTTAGTGGAATCAAGAAGTTCAACCTCTGACATAGCAGGGATGTTTTCAGAAACTGGAGATATTTTGCTTGGAGAAGAATCATCTTGGGAGGGTCACAGCTGCTGCTTTCAAATATACATACATATCTGATGTATAAAAGGCAGAATACATCCATATTTCACAAATAACAATTGGTGGTGACCTGCCCTGAGGAGGAGACTGTATGCTGTTCTTGGAAGTTGAATGCTGGCTCTCTTCCAGATGTGAAGGTAGGCTAGGGCAGCATGGTAGGGAGAGCCCATCGTGGTTGGTGGTATGTGATAATTACATGGTGGGCCAGTGGCTCTTGCCCATCCCACCACAAAAGGAGTATAAACCCAGGCTGAATTTTGCCAAGGGCATTTCCCCAGTTGCCTCATTCCACTGCAATTTCCCCTTTCTGCCATCTACATGGTGTTTCCCAGTATTTGCTTCTATGGCAGTTGCAACATCATGATGGTTGTGGTTGCTTTCCTTGTCTAGTTATTAGTGATTCTATTCCTCTTGGCAAAAGCTGACTTAAAAATGGGTATATGTGGCATGATCATGGCCCATGCATTCAAGGGGATGTCTTTTAGGGTAAGGATAAGGGTTCTTTGAAGAGTTTCCTCTCTTCTAAGAAAAGAAGACAGAGCCTGATTGTTCCTCTGGAAGTCATTGTATTGGGATGTCAAGTCTGGAACTCCAGCAACAACCTTTCCCCAGCCTGAAGCTGAAGCCAGAGCCAAAATGTTGGGTTCTTCATAACAAGATTCACCAACCAAAGCAATTGATTCTGGAGCTATTCCACTTCTGGAACTTCTTCTTTTGATACATTTCCTTATTTTTTTTTAAGGCAATTTATTACAGATTCTGATACTTGCAGCCAAAACCTGAGAAGGAGAGGTTTTTTTTTATTTCTTTGAAAATGACGAAAGAAAGACACCCTGTAGTAAGAGTCAAGTTCAACCTTTAAATTACATTAGTTCTCGGGGCGCCTGGGTGGCTCAGTCGGTTGAGCGTCCGACTTTGGCTCAGGTCATGATCTCACAGTCATGAGTTCGAGCCCCACATCGGGCTCTGTGCTGACAGCTCAGATCCTGGAGCCTGTTTCAGATTCTGTGTCTCCCTCTGTCTCTGAACCTCCCCCATTCATGCTCTCTCTCTCTATCTCAAAAATCAATAAAGGTTAAAAAATTTAAAAAAAAAGAAAAAGAAAAAGAAATTACATTAGTTCTCACCAAACTGTGGCTGGTCAGACTTATATGTCATTTTCTTTGCTCTTCCCTATGGGGAAACGAGGATAATATTTTAATTTTAATCTTGAAGTTAGTGTGCCAGTGTTGTAATATGTCTCCAGCAGTTTCCTTTATATCACTATTTAGATTAAAGTAAAATTGAGTCAATTTAAACAGCAAATTCAAGCAGTCCACCATGAAGACACAGGCCATACAGGGAAAAGGTGAGCTGATTTTTTCTGTGCCACAAAGAGGAAGACTCAGATAGTGGGCTATGTCCTGTCCCACCCTGTGCCCTTGAGATTCTGGTCAGAGAAAGATGCTGTCGAACATTCGGAATCACCTAGTCAAATGTGGAAGTGTCTGCTAAGTCTTGGCTTCTAAGGATGTAGAATGTTAATGAAATGATGATGACTTTGAAAGTCCTTGCAAATTATAAAGCATAAGACACATGAAAGACATTATTGTTGGGAGTTTGGGGAGAGGCAAAATTCTAGATTTGGTCCTAGGATAGCAAGAATGGCCCTGATTTAAGTAAGAGATCTAGAATCATGTCTATTCCCACGGATGACTCAGGTAAGGACTTATGGGACCCCGTCTTGACAAGAGAATCAGATGCTTTCTCTGAATTAACAAAGGGCTACCAGGAAGGTAGGCAGCTCAGCTCCTGCATCAGGAATGGGTTGAAGTTATTGGCTGCTGGTACATCTTTATACACAGTTCACAGTCCCTTTGCATCATGTCACATCTGATACGGTATAATGTGATGTGACTAATGTAATCAGATGTGAAGTGCACTACAGCAACATGTCAAGTTGGAAAATTTGAAAAGAGAAATAGGCTTCTCTCTAAATCATGGTTGGGTTATTTCTCTCAGCCGGAGGGCTCTGTTTTCAGAGTGAAGAGTTTTCTGTGTTGACCTTCTGGCCAAGGGCATATGTCAGGAGGGCTAGTCTTTCCCGAAGGTGATGACCCAGGGTACATGAGCTGAAGCCTCACGAATTGGCTCCTGCCTGCCTTTCAAATCAACATGTCTCACCTCTTTCCCACAACAGGGCATTCACTCCAGAGGTGTGTGCCACAAAGCACCGAATGCTCAGACACTGGTTCCCAGAGGTTTAGGACAGGTATGCCTAGAAGCTCATCGGGCACTAAAGAAGGAATTTTAAAGAACCAAAATGGCTAAACAAAGCCAGTGTCATTTGTCATTCAAGTATGTGTACGATTTTCCAGAATGATAGCTAATGTGGATACAGAAGTTTTGATCCACCAACTTTCTTCATAAGCTTCCTGTACAAAGCAGGGTGGGTGATCTTCATGACCCTGTCTCATTAACAGGGATGAGTTCTGGGAAAGGGCTCTCTGTGGCTTGGTTTAGTGGAGACGTCCAGTCTCTTCCTCTTCTGCCCCAGGTGGGCCATAGTGCGTGTGTTCTCTCTCCACCCCCATAACTCCCTCCCTCCCCCTTCCCCTCTCTCACACATTTTAATTTCTAAGATGAATGTAAGGGTTTAAGAGTCAATGAGAAGCTCTGCAGCAATGGCTGAGAGTATTCTAACAAATACAATGTCTTGATCAGTGGTCTATAGAAGCCTATATGTAAACAGACAAAAATGGAGCTGCTCTGTAGGAAGCAGGCACAGGGTGGGGCCCAGGCACCAAGAGCACCCTCAGATCGCTGGGTCACGCTGGGAATAGAACTGACTCTCCAGTCCCTCTGGCCCAGTCCTATCGGCCTTGTGTTGTGGAGACCTAAGCTCTCTTTTGCATTACTTGTTCAGACAGATCTGCTCAGGAAGCATCAGGACAAAGCCCGTTCCTTCCGTGGCCCATCTGCATCCTTGGCTCATTCCTCACACTTACAACCTCTCCGTCTGAGGGCACGATTGTCCTGGTGAAGGTGCAATAAACATAGGGTCATGGCTTTCTATAGAATTGTGTGACTGCTGAAGTCTGTCAATCACTTCCACTGACCTCCCGTTTTACCTCGTTGTTTCTTTCATGCCTCCATCTTCACTGTGTCCTCTCCTCCTGAGGCAGCCGCCTTCCCCGAGTCCCTTCCCCAGCAGGGCTGCACCCTACTCAGCGTGCAGCCCTCTCATAGCTCAGCCCTCCCCTGACCCTACCGTGGCCTCCCCTCCCTCCATTAATCCCACCTCTCCCGTGTACCGTTTTATTGGATGCTACCCTTTGTTCAGTGATAGCTGGCTAATATGAGAAACTCATCTGTTTTAATGTTTTAATGTGTTACCACTTGCTAGCCACTGTGAGAAGCTTAATGAGATTTTGAGTTTTACTTGTCTCATCATAGGCCCTCTATTCAATTATAAACTCGGCGAGGGGGAAGCACCATTGCTATTTCTTCCGTAACTCCCATAGCATCTGAACGGCACCGGACTACGAGTACTCTACTCTGCTAGAGTTGAATGGATTTAGGGAAGGGTGAGCAGGTGGCTGGACCCGAGTGCAGGGACAATAAACAAATACCATGACAATGTTAGTTTTCAGGCAATGCTGGTAAAATAAGTCGGTAAAAGAAAGTGGCGCAAAAAAAAAAAAAAAAAAAAAAACCACCTTACTAAAAAGGAGTTTAAAAATAACCAGAGAGGGTAAATTTAACTCACTCAAACCTTTAATAAAATTTGCCTTAACTAAAACAGAAGAAACAACAAAAATAGTAATACTATAAATCAACTACGGAGGCCAAAAGCTGGTCTTGAAATCAAAGGTTTCTGTAGGACCTCCCACTATCTTCCGGGAAGAAGTTTGCCTGGCAAAGTCCAAAGCAAAAATGCATACAAAATACATGTGTTATTAAAGCCCTTGGGTGCTGCAGAAACACATTAGCTGTAGGCTTGGCAAATGTAATTTCTTGCAAACTGAAATACAAGAAAATGATGGGTCTAGACTGGCACTGTCCGGTAGAACTTTCTAGGACAGAAATTTTTTTTACTCTGCCCTGTTCAACACAGGAGTCATTAGCCACATGTGGTTCCTGAGCACTTGAAATGTGGCTAGTGTGACTGAGGACCTGAATTTTTACTTTCATCTAATTTTACTTCATAGAGTAATAAAAGTTCATATTTAAATAGTTATGTGTTATGCAATGAATCATGTTACTTGAAGTGTGGTCTATGGATTAGGAATACTGGCATCACTTGGGAGCTTGTTAGAAATGCAGAATCTTGGGCCTTACCCAAGACTTACTGAGGCTGCAGGTTCATAAGATTTCCAGGTGAGTCTCATATATGTTAAATTTTGAGATGTTCCTCTCTAGATCAGTGGTTCTCAGCCCTGTTAGGATCACCTGGAGGTGATCCTCACCTGCCTACTTTTTTTTGTTTTAATGTTTATTTCTTTTTGAGAGAGAAAGAGAGGCGTGTGAGTTAGGGAGGGGCAGAGAGAGGGGGAGACAGAGGATTCCAAGTGAGCTCCACACTGACAGCAGAGAGTCCAATGCAGTGCTCGAACTTATGAACTGTGAGATCGTGACCTGAGTCAAAGTCAGACACTTACCCGACTGAGTCACCCAGGCGCCCCTCACCTGGACTTTACTATGCACCAGTTAAATCAATAACTCTGGTGGGGAGGCACAGACATCAGAATCATCACTGCAATACACCAGTCTGAGGGAGAAATCCTCCTTAGAATTTGTGTAAGGAATTTATCAAAGTTGCAGTAGACACGTAATAAAGACATGAGAAGGAATCCAATGGCACTTAAAAATATAGAACTTTATATAAAAGAGCCGCAGGTATGCATCTTGCTCTCAAATGGCATACCAAGAAGATATGAACATAGTCCCTATACCAGTCACATTTGGACGTTCTCAAGGTGTAAGAAGTAGTTAACCCAGGAGACCTGGTCTTAGTTTGGGGACCCATGGGCCCAAGTTTATGGGATGTTGGTGCCCGGTGGCCAAGAAATACTGCTAGTTAGAGGAACACAAAACTGTTCAGTCAGGAAGAAGGCGTTCTACGGTTTTTACCCATTTCTGATAAAGCAGGAAAGGGATTTAAAGAGATTATGGACAGATTGCCAATTTCATGTAACTGAAGTAATTCATATGTCCACAGGAGAAACGAATTTCCACACAAACCGTGTGCTAGCAACATGTGATTCAAGGTGAATTATGACCACTCAGGTCCCTGACTATTATTAAATTCATAACAACACCAGGAAGAGAGAAGAGCCCTCTCTTTTGGTGGTCTGAAGGTCCCAGTGGGAAAAACTGTCAAGGGTTGTGCCTTTTTTCTAAGAGGACCTAGATTTGGAAGGCTTTCCTCTTCTTTCCAGCTCCTCCAGTCCAAATTCAGTGAGCTCCAGGACACTATTCAAGGAATGGGCCCTTCTCTTGATGGACTATATTTGGGAAGATGGGGAGGAACTATGGTGGTTAAAATGATTCCTTTTTAATTTTCTCTTTTCTGTTACAAAGTATTTCTTTTTTTTTAATTTTTTTTTAACGTTTATTCATTTTTGAGACAGAGAGAGACAGAGCATGAATGGGGGAAGGTCAGAGAGAGAGGGAGACACAGAATCTGAAACAGGCTCCAGGCTCTGAGCTGTTAGCACAGAGCCCAACGCAGGGCTCAAACTCATGGACCACGAGATCATGACCTGAGCCGAAGTCGGACGCCCAACCGACTGAGCCACCCAGGTGCCCCACAAAGTATTTCTTTATGATTTGTGCTGTAATTCTTTACCTTTTGTGTTGTAGCCAAATTTTAAAAAGTGGGTGTGTAAATAAGAGCTTTATCGTGGACCAGGAACAGGCTGGCAGAAGTAGGAAGAGGGTCATAAAATAAACAAGCTGTTCAGAAAAAGCAGGCAAAAGGGGCATTCATCCTTTAGGGAATATACTCAATAACATATATTTTTTTAATTGAATATTTGAGGGTCCAGACACTGCTCTAGGTGCTGGGCACACAGTGGTGAATAAAATAGATATTCTTCTGACTTCATGTTACTTATAGAGTAGTCAGGGGACACACAGCTGTTAAATAAACATATATATAAATGCATATATATTATAATAAACATCTATAAATTGTGACAAGGCCTATAAAGGAGAATTGTTGAAAAGATAATAAAGGGGGTCTGGTCGGTTTAAATTTTGGCCAAAAGGATTTTAAGTCAGGACAATAAATCTTACTTAAAAAGTGAAAGGCCTCACACAAGCTTGGACTCATCAGAAATGATGGTAAGCTTAACTATAAGGAGCAATCAATAAAAACGAAGACTAAAAGTCCATTTTTGCATGAGTCAAGGAAGGATCGAGAAGAAAATGCAAAGCCGAGCTAAGTGACCTACCTTAATATGGGCAGAATGTAATGATAATGATGATCTTGATCAAAGATTACAGAAAAGTTTAGAGCCGAGAAAATTGTCTTGAGTCAGGGTGTGGAAGAACTTATTAGTCAAGAGTGAAGTTCACATCTAAATGAAAATCACAGGAGCAGATGCAAACAGATGGGTCATAGAGGCAAACCTGCCCAAGGCAGAAAGAAGGTAAGGTCTGTTACCTTCTTCTATGAACAGTGCAATGACTGGCTTCCCCAGCCTTGACCAGGGAGAGACTGGGAGTCTCAAAAGCTGCTAGAATTCAGCAGAGTCTTCAATGGGCAACACCTTTCTCCAAGCCCTGAAAGATTCTGCCTGGAAGCAAAACCACAGTCATAAAATACTGGAGATGCAGGGGCCATAGAATGTATTTATTCCAATGCCTCACCCGATCTCATGACAGACCTCATACATGCCCTCATTGGTTCCCAGACAAGCACACACTGGCTGGGCTTCTATAAGAGTCTCAGTGTTTCTGGTCCTTAAAGTCTGACCCTCAGCCTTGACCCATTTATCTCTTAACTCTTCTGTTAACTTGAAACCAACTCATGGCTATATGCAAAGGCTGGTGCCACACATAGGTTTAGGATAGCATTAAGGCCTACTGTCATTAGTGACTATATACCCTCTGTTTCCTTGCAAAGGCTTATTTTCTTTACAAAATCCTCTGATTTAGGGACAACTGGCTGGCTCAGTCCATTAAGCGTCTGACTCTTGATTTCAGCTCAGGTCATAATCTCATAGTTTGTGAATTCTAGTCCCATGTTGGGCTCTGTGCGGTTAGCATGGAGCCTGCTTGGGATTCTCTCTCTGCCCCTCACTCACACATTCTCTCTCTTTATCTCTCTCAAATAAATAAACTTAAAAAAATCTTCTGCTTTAGGCAAATGAATCTATTCATATTTCAGTGAGTACTTCATGGACATTCTTGGTTCTTCACTTTTGTTCAAAGGCTTTTTTGGTGTCTCTCAGTTCCTATCAGTTCTTTTAAGACCTAGATTGAATTCCAGCCCCCACAAGAAGTATTCATGACATTTTGAATCACCTACACTTTTTGGTCCCTGTGTAATATACCATTGTAAGCACCACAAGGTTATCAGAAACAAGCGTAGTTAGCATGTTGAATAAAGAAGTCTCACAGAGAATAATCAGAAAGTCATTTGCTTTTGTCTCTCATAGACCTTGTCAATTTGTTCACTCCTCTATTCACTTGTTAATTCATTCATTAAGTAAATATTTATTGAATGCTTATGTGTGTTAGGCATTATGCTAGGACCTGGGGATATAGTAGTAAATCAAATAGACAAAAATTCTTGTATTTGTGGAGCCTACAAGCTAGTGGATGAGAAAAGCAATAAAACAAAACATGTAAGTGCAACATTTAGAGAGAGCCAAGGGGAAAAAGAAAGCAGGGACATAAAATGTCAGCACTTTTAGGCAGTGTAGCCAGATAAGGCCTCACTGAGGGATGCCTTTTGGTTAAGACCCCCCCCCCCCCAAAAAAAGACAAGGATGCTAGCTAACAGACACCTGGTGGAGAGCATCAGATGGAAGGAACACCAGATGCAAGGGCTCTGAGGTAGGACTTGTGCTGTTTTGAGGGGGCAGAAGCAATCTCTGGAATTGTGAGTGTTTCAAGTTGGCCCTTTCTCTCATAGTACATTCGTATAGGTGTTCTTAAGAATTATCCCCAGTTTCTCTGATGTGGGGAACACATCTCATCTAAGTTGCTTATGATTCTTTCCTTAAGCCCTAGGAATCCCATGGTTAACCCCTGATTGATATCACTACAGCTTTGCAGGAAGTCTGTGATGATCTCATGTTAGTAGAGCACACACCTGCAAATCTCTGGACTTCAGACTTTCCAGGCATCAGTTAGACATCACCCTGGTGGGTCCTTGAACTCTTTGCACAAACATATTAAGCTGCAGGAGGTCTTATTAAAGCTCCTTTTTCAGGGATTGAGGTAAAAGCCAGATACCCTCTATACCTTCCTTTTGGTGGAAAGACAAGGAAGTTTGGGATTTGTTGGCCTCTTCAATTTCTTTTAGCTGAAGATAACAATCGGCAAAGGATCACACAATGGTTGGTGGTCTCAAACCTCATTTTATAATATGACATATATTTGATGGGGAGGTGCTCAGCTGAAACTGAGATTAAGTAGTGCCAGTTCATGTTACGAAGATATGTTTTGGGGCCTGCAAATGAGGGGTGATGACCAGGACCCAGCCAACTGCTGCATGCACATAGCTTCTTCCATCTTCTGCGGCAATTGCCTCTGCCACTCATTTGGCACTTAACACATACTGCTTTGAGTTATTTATTTTTAGTTAATATTTAACTATAAAGCCATACTTCAATAAATTATCCATATAAGTATTTAAAATATTACACATACAGTTGAATCAATGTACATCCTCTAGCAATATATGAAATTTCATTATTAAAAAAAAATTTTTTTAATGTTTGTATTTATTTTTGAGACAGAGAGAGACAGAGCATGAGCAGGGGAGGGGCAGAGAGAGATGGAGACACAGAATCTGAAGCAGGGTCCAGGTTCTGAGCTGTCAGCACAGAGCCTGACGCAGGGCTTGAACTCAAGGACTGTGAGATCATGACCTGAGCTGAAGTCAGATGCCCAACCTACTGAGCCACCCAGATGCCCTGAAATTTCATTATTTTTATACAGACTTCTGTTATTTACTCTCTTTATTCATATGTTCTTCATCTCCAGCTGGTGTTCTAGTCCCTGAGCTCACCAATCATATCCTTTGTGAATATCCAATAATTCCGGACCATAGTAGGTGCTTCATAATTGCTTGGTGATGAGGATGATGTGTTTTCTGAGTATAAAAACATTACCAACTAAGTAGATATAGGAGTTGAAATCACACATGAATGGCATCATGTCACTGAATCCTCTTATATGGAAATATAGGTATACAAAACATATAAAAAGTTTGTCATTTCTCTATGCTATTTTGACCCTAAGCTTGCTTCTTAGATTGCTTCCTGCAGGTTGCTAGCACTGACTTCAGTCCTGGTCTTCAGCTGTGGTAGAAAAGTCAAACTCTGAGACTGATTTGAGAATGTATTTTTTACTTTTATTATTCATTCATACATCTATTCTTTAAAACATGTTGTTATTTCTGGTTTAATATCTGACATGTAGAGAGCCTGGAATTTTCCACTCCCATCTCCACAACAAGAAAAAAGCTGGACCACACTGAAAACCAATGGCATTTCTTGTGCTCATCGGAGAGTTAAGGTTGCAAGAAAACCTCCCCCTTGAAAGCTGGAGAGATGCACAACTCTGGGGAGATAGAACTGAGATCTGTTGCCTTGCCCCTGAAGTTGCTGGAGCCATGAACTATCAAGAACACTCAAATAGCAATCTTGATGAGTTGTTGGAGGCTGAGTGTAGACTAGCCTGAGAGTGAGAAATTCCTGGGCACTTTAGTCTTGGGGGACCCCCCACACTTTTGTGAACTTTACCTCCAAGGACCACACCAGGTTTCATGGTGAAGATCTGTGGAAGATTCCCTCATGGCTTTGGCATGGGAAGAGGAAAAATAATCATTGTGACATCACCAAGAGATTTCCCCATGACAAAGGTCTACTACTTTGGAGGGAAAGACTTTTTTCCCAGCACTTTATCCCATTTGAGGAAGGGTATTCCTTTCACTCTGGCACCCTGTAGACTTCCGTTTCTCCTAAGGGGGTGGGGTGAGGAATAGAGTCAACAGATGTCAGACCTTCAAGGCAATAGATCCAAGGGAGAGAGAAAAGATCAGGTGGAAAAAACAAGCTTTACCACTGGAAAGTCACTGGTGAAGATCACAGCCCCAAGACACAAACACAAACATTTACACTTGGTTGTAAAATTATAGAATGCTTCCTCTTCCCCCTTCTTGCCACCACACCAACTGGACTCCAGTATAGTAACAGTGGCCTGCAGCTGGAAAAGCTGGAAGACACAGATGCTCTGAGGAGGGATACCTAGGAAAACCCTAGGTTTCCCTGGAAGAGAGATCAAAACAAGTACATTAGAGGAATTTGAATATCTGGTACTTATGGCTACGGAAAACACTAAGCACAGTCGAACTCCCAGCCAGATTAATATAGATCTTCACACAGAAGCCTTATCAACTTCAGTTCCTATCAACTTCAGTTCCTATCAACAAAAATTTACAGGGCATGCCAAAAAGCAAGTGATAACACAGCCTGAAGAGACCGGGCAGTCATGTGAACCAGACTTAGATGGGACACAGATGTTAAAATTATTAGACAGGGAATTTTTTATTTTATTTTATTTTATTTTATTTTATTTTATTTTAAAGTTTATTTATTTATTTTGAGAGGGAAAGCATGAGTTGGGGAGGGACAGAGAGAGAAAGAGAGAGAGAGAGAGAGAGAGGGAGGGAGGGAGGGAGGGAGAGAGAGAATCCCAAGCAGACTCTGCTGTCAGCGTGGGCCTGATGCAGGGCTTGATCCCACAAACCACAAATTCATGACTGGAGTTGAAACCAAGAATTGGATGCTTAACTGACTGAGCTACCCAGGTGCCCCCAGACAAGGAATTTAAATGGCTGTGATTACTATGCCAAGGGCACTAACGGAAAAAGTAAACGATATACAAGAAAAGATGGGTAATATAAGCAAAGAGATGGACATATTGAGACAGAATCAAAAGGAAATGTTATAAATAAAAAATACCATGAGTAAAATAAAGAATGCCTTCAGTGAGTTCATCAGGAGACTTAACACAGCCTAGCGAAGAATCCCTGAGCAGGAAGATAATGGAATGCAAACAGAAAAAGGAAGGGGAGGGGGAAACCCCAAATGGACTATCCATGAACTGAGACAAGTTGGGAAGGTATAAAGTACCAAGGAGAAGAATAAGAGAACAGAGCAGAAAAAATATTTGCAGCAGAAAAAAGAGTGGCTGAGAACTTTCCAAAATTAATGGTAGATAGCAAACCACAGACCCAGGCGGTTCAGAGAAGAACATCAGTATTTTCAGAAAATTGACACCTAGGCATATCATTCAAATGTTAGGAAATCAAAGACAAAGAAAATCTTGAAAGAAGTGAGAGGAAAAAAGCATCTTATGTATACAGGAAGAAGGATAACAATACAGTGGACTTCTCATCCAAAGCCATGCAAAAAAAGTATGGAATACATTTAAGGTGTTAAAAGAAACAGACTCGCAACCTAGAACTCTGCATCCAGCAAGTGTCCTTCAAAAGTAAAGGAGAAATAAAGACCTTCTCAGATAAACAAAAATGGAAGGAATTTATCACCAGTAGATCTGCCCTGAAAGAAATGTTAAAAGAAATTCTTTAGCAGAAGGAAAATGATATAGGTCAGAAACATGAATCTATATAAAGAAAAGAGGAACATCAGAGAAGGAATAAATGAAGCACCTGTCCCCGAGTGAATAGAACCACATCTGTCTCATCTTGGCATAACAAGTCCACATCTACGTCTGTGAATGATGAGTCTATTTTGTAAGGAGACAGACTATTCTTGCACTTGCAGTTGAATAAAAAAATTACATAATGAATTTTGTTTCTCATAGACTTCTAAATAGTGAATGGAAAGCTTGGAACTGGTACAAAAATATTAAATTTGCAATACAGGAAAGCTTTGAATCTTACCTATATCTGCATAGGTATGTGGCATATGTAAATGCATGTTTATTTGCTTATTCTAGTGACATAAGATGTGGGTAGTAAAGAGTTAGTAAAGGAAGATACAGTTTAGAAAAGAAAATGCTTAGTAAACTCTTCAATAAAAAACAAAGCAAAACAAAACTTCCTTTAACAATATTGCCAAGCATTATAGTTAATATAGCAGTTATTATACAGTTACAGTTTATATAGCAAGCTTTTAAAGAGAACAAAGTCTTAGGTAAAAATTTGGTGTACTTTTAGCGTACAGTTTTGGAGATGCTTCCATGCGCTCAGTGATGGAGCTACCAAGATGAGTAAGCCATGATGAAGATGAGAAGCTAATTCTATGAAGGCACCAGTTGGTATCTCAGACAATTTTAGCTACAGCTTAGTCCACTCCTTGTTGAATTGCTAAAGCATATAATTAAAGTCTTCTTGACAACCGGGCCAGATCATTTATCTAGATAGTTCTACTCCGGACAAAATGTCAAACACTTCATTGGTACACAACAAATGTTTGTTAAATGGAAGTTTACAGGGTTGGCGAAATACTATGTGGTAGACAAATCTGGCTTACCAGCCATATTCGGGGTGTGTCTTGTGTTTGGAAGTCTCTCAAACTGAGGATGGTTTGTGTATTTTTAAGGGACTCTAAAACACACACACACACACACACACACACACACACACACACACTACTATGGGACAGAGACCATATGTGGCTGCAAAGCCTGAAATATTTGCTATCCTGCCATTCATAGAAAACATTTGCTGTTCCTTGCTTTATTAGGACACTCCATCTAGGTCCTCCTGAAATTTTTCTTGGAGTAAGGTTTCTTCTTACATCATGATATGGCCCTTTGGCACTAAAGGCTTGCCAAAGCCTTCCTTAGCTTTCAGTTTTTGCTCCGGCCCAGTAATAAATAGTTGGCACACCCAGCTTCAGCTATAGGCCACTTAATATGACCCACTTAACTTGTTTGCTTAACTTAAGCTTGAATTGGCAGAAAGGCTGTGTCATTCTCTTTGGCTTCCTGGCAGCCCCTTCACCAAACAGTTGGAGGAAAAAGTTAAGCACCAGCCACATATGACACCAGTGTCCATGAGGGTCCTCCTCATGTAGATTTCCTTGACTACTTTCTCATCTTACTGCTTTTTGTATATATATTTTTGTTGCCTTTTTGACAGTGCACACTCCTGTTCGTTCCTATCAAGTATTCAACATGAACGTTCCCATCAGCAAGGGTTGTAGCTCACTGGCCATGGATACCAACAACAACAAGAGAGGTGCTCTTAAAGTAGGTCAGAGAAAGCCCATAGCTCCTGCAATATTGTAAACTTAACAACAAGATATAAATTCAAATGAGGTTTATGAAAAGTAAAAACACACTAAGCACATGTGATTACCATATGCAACTCCACATGAGTGTTTGAACTAAACTATATCAACCATCTTCCAGGGCACAGATTTCTTCTCTATCCCCCACCCCTGGTTTCACAACATGCTCAATAAATATTGATTACTTGAGGAGAAGGGAAGAGTGTTTGCAACAGCTACGAGTTCTTATAAAGTGTGACACCATTAAGTGCCAAATCTGATTAATTCAGTGTAAGTGCAGCAAGGGCAAGAGGAATCTGCTCGTCGGTCCAAAACACAGCCAATTCATAAAGAAAGCCAGTCATTTCGCATCCTCAAACCAGAATTCTGTAACAAAGGCCGTGAATATAGAAGTGACGAGTATTTAGACTTGAACTTTTCAGTATAGTTTTTGGGTGGGGGGGAGGGATCCTTTGCATAGTTGGGTATATTCCTGCATTTTCATGTGTCCTCAGAGCATAGCCAATTCAGGGGCTATGTAAGTAACCACTAACTCTTTTCAGAACTTGCTATTTAGTTCACTCTTATTGTTTGTTTTCCTCTGAAGCCAAGGTCAGACTTGTTACATGTGCACCTACCACCTAATTCTGGAAAAGACCAAGATCAACAGAGCCTTGGTCTTGATGTTGCTGGCACTTCGTCGAAGCAGCAGGGATGCCAGACCTTCCCTTTCTCACGGGGACTTTGGAACTGTTGGTTGAGTATCTGTGAGTCGGAGCACACTACTGGCTCTGTCCTTCACTTGGAACTCTTATGTTTCAGGCCATCTATTAACTTTTTGCTCAGCTTCTCCCAGATGCTCTCCTACTCTGCCGAACAATGTCTTACTGAAGATAAAAGATGTAGATGTGGTGTGAAAAAAGGAGGAAACTTGGTTCACCCCCCAACTCCCGGCAATGGCCTTATTTATGGGTTTCAGATGGTGACAGGGATGTTTATATGAACCTTACCCAAACTGCCTGAGCCTCTGGGGTCTGCAAAGATCAGGCTGCAAATTTCATGAGCACAGACATTTTTTTTCAGGAGTTGGGGGCTGGGGGTGGTGGTGACTAAGATTTCCTGTACTTCCTGTTTTAGAGCTGCTGGAAATGAGACAAAAAGTGTATTTCAGGATTTCAGTACCTGGCCCCAGCTGGAATATGCACATACAGATGTGCACAGAGAAGGGGCACATGTGCACATCTGCTTCCACACAGGCAAACACCTACAGAGGGGCGTCATACGTACTCACAAAAATTGTATTTAAAACACGCACACAATGTTTTCCATTTCCAAAAAAAAAAAAAAAAAATGGGGTTGAATTCCAAAACATTTCATAACGGCCTTTCAAAGTTTCAAAACCAAACAGAACAACAATCTGATCTGGGGAGGAATGTTTACTTCCTTATTATTTTCTGTAGATGGGCCCGATCATGCTGGAGAGAAAAGAGAAGCAGAAACAAAGAAAGGAAAACCTAAGGCGCAAATGTAACTCATTAAAGCCAGAGCAGTGGCTGCAGGGTAGGATACTTTCAACACTTCTGGTCACTGTCCACCTCCTCTTGCTGCATCCTGGAATCAATTGTTTGCAAGCCGATTTAGAGCCTCCCCACTGCAGTGTGGCAGGCACCCCTCCCGTGGGCCAAGAGGAGGACAGCAGCATTCTCGCTGGGGGACACTGCTCCCCGAAATTCAATATATGCATAGAGTTCGGGGTGGGGCCTGGGAAGAAGGTTTATAAAGAATCAGGGCAGGGGCAGATGCGAAACCACAAATTAAGTGATGTGTCAGATTAACCTTCGAGTCACTTGGCTGTCAAAGATGGACTGTGATGATGTGACTTTGACACCACACAGGTTATTGCCCACGTAGAGCAGCGCCCCCAGACATGTGCGTCCTCCTAAGAACTGGTCTTTGTGCACACGAGGAGCCAGCAGGTCATTAACGTGCGGTGCAAGCAGGAGGGGCCTGTGGAACACGGAGCAGGCGTGCTTGAAAGGGAGAGTCAGAATTTCCAGTAACCACTTTCCGTTGGCAGAGCTCTGATTGGAACCATGTGACAATTTTAGGCGATGTACCATAGGCGGCCAATTTATTACATATGGCAATATGATTAATGGTATCAAATGCCTTTTTTTGGTAACATCCAAGAACACTCTACCAGCCAACTGCTTGGAGTCCAAGGCAGTGAAAATCTGTTCCATGAATTTAAAGTCAGGCAGATGAGGTTAAATGAGAGAGGGCCAGACGCCAAGGCAATGATTACAAAGTAAGTTGTTTCAAAAAAAGCAGAATGTTTTAAAGCTGCTCTTGAACAAATCCCATCCAGGCCCCACCTACCCCAACCTATTTTTTTTTAATTTCCCTCCCCCCACTCCATTCTTGATGTGAAAGCCCTAATAGCTCTAGTCTGCAAGACATTTCTGAACCCAAGGCTGTGTTCCCCGTGCCCAGAACGCCTTCCAGACCTGGGCGAATCCACACAGACCACTGACTGGATCTGTCCTTGGACTCCTGTGGCGGGCTGGGTGTGGGGGAGGCAGCAAAAACCCGCAGAAGCGGTGTTGGGGGAGATGGCCTTCCATGGGCAGGAGAAAAGGCCCAGCCTCCTCTCACTCCCTTTAGTGATTGGGGGTCTTTTCTTCTCTCTCCTCTCTGAGAGGAAGTAGGGTTTCCCAGGACTTGGAACATGATTGTGAACGACTGGGAAGAGCTGTCACACGCAAGACAAGATTTGCCAAGGGAGTGAACTCTGAGGAAGGTTGCTTATCTTGGAATTTGAGGAATGAGGATGAAGAGAGGAGCAGACTTCCCAGAGGCAGAGTCTCCAGATGTGACTTGTCCTCCAGAGTGTCCCTGCACAACACACAATAGACACTTAATACACATTTGTTAAGTAAAGGAGTGTAAAATCACTCCCTTCTTTGAGGTTTGCTAGTGGACGTGAGCCCATTTTGTCCCAGTTGTAAATCACTGGCTGACTTTGCAGAGGATTTTACAAAAAGACCAACACACTTTGACTGAGGGCCCACCAGGCACTGGGCACCCTGATTGGTGGTATCATTTGTAATCTATACAGTTTATGTTTATGGGCTACAAATTGGTAGTTTGTGGTTGATTCTGATGGAGAAAATTGATCCCTAACCCTGTGGTTTATGGGTCAATATTTTCCTTCTTTTGTGAGAACTGAATCTGGTTGGTTATTAGGGATTAAATCTGTTGCTCAGGGCTCAGTTTTTAATCTTTCAATTTGGTATTTTAGACCTACTCGGAGGATCCTACATTCTGTCTCTGACAAAGCTTTCCTCCTGCAAAAACAAAACTGAAAATGAAAAGTGTGAGTAAATAATGAAAACATATGGAGGTCAGGTGACTCTGAGCCAGGCAGAAGAGTAAAGATGGGTTCAAAATGAGGCAAAAGGGTCTTGAGAGCAAGAATGAGCCACAACATAGGGCAACGAGGCAGTTGCATTGTGATGCCACTCTTAGGGATGGATTTGTAGCCTGAAATCCAGATGATTTTCCTCAGCTTGCTTGCTCTCTTGAAGTTTTTCAGCCTATTCCAGAATACTGTGTGGGGGCTGAATGACAGAGAGGGGTTGACCATGTTCTAGTAAATTTCTCCATGTACACCACTGTCTATTCATTGAAAATGGTATAAAAACCAAGATCTAAGATCAACTGAACCTTCCACCCCCATATTTAAAATGAATCCCAGGCAATTAATTCTCCCCTCTGATACATGATTACTCTCCCAAGTGAATTATGCTCACTTTTAAATAAAAATTTACTTTTGCTACATCTTCTTTGAAGGCCAAAATGGAACAGTCTACTGATTCTGCTGATTTGCTACAATTAACAAATCAGTCTGTCAGTTATGCTGGGAAGTGGGTTGTTTTTCTTTGTAGTTCTTTACTGCAATGTAGAATTAGACAACTGTACGTATTGTATTAGTTTCCTATTGCTGCTATAACAAGTTACCACAGACTTGGTGGCTCAAAACAATACAAGTCTATTACCCTACAGTTCTTGAGGCCAAAAGTCCAATATGGGTTTCATTTGACTGAAGTGTTGATAAGGCTGCCTTCCCTTTGGAGACTCTAGGGGAGAATCCATTCCTTGGCTCTTCTTGTTTCCAGAGACTGCCCACGTCTTTGGTTGGTGATCTCTTCCTCCATTTAAATTTTTTTTTTTTTTTTTTTAGCGTTTATTCATTTTTGAGAGACAGGGAGAACAGAGTATGAGCAGGGGAGGGGCAGAGAGAGAGAGAGAAGGAGACAGAATCCAAAGGAGACAGAATCTAAGTCCAAAGAATCCAAAGGAGACAGAATCCAAAGCCTCTCTCATTTAATCTCATGTGGGGCTCGAACTCACTGACCACGAGATCATGACCTGAGCTGAAGTCAGACACTCAACTGACTGAGCCATCCAGGTGCCCCTCTTCCTCTATTTTTAAAGCTGGTTGCATAGCATCTCCAAATCTCTCTGCTTCTGCTGTCACATCTCTCCTGACTGACCCTCCTGTGCCCCTCTTATAAGGATGCTTGTGATTTCATGGGGCCTGCCCGATAATCCAGGATAATTTCTCCATCTCCAAATCTTCACCTTAATCATATCTGCAAAGGTTTTTCACCATGTAAGGTAACATATTCACAGCTTCTCGGGATAAGGACATGGAAATCTCTGGAGGGCCATTATGCTGCCTACCACAGCCAACATGATGCAGTAAAGAAAAGAAGAGAAAAAATAACCAGAAAAGCACATAACAAGGTTATGGACAAAAATAAAGAAACAATCAGAAAATCTCTGCTTTGCATTTCTTCTAGCACTGCTGACTTCATTCATAACTGAGAGTAGGGCCCACGGAAGAAACATGGTATTAATTGAACACCTACTCTATGTCAAGGTGACACTTACTAAATGCTCACCTGTAGTAGGTGTTATTGCTATCTCACCTGGACTGATGGCAAATGGGAAGCCTGGAGAAATCGAATCACTTGCCCAACAGGACACAGCCAATAACTGACAGAACAAACCAAGATTTGGATCTGTGTCTCCCTGATTCTGCCATCCCCGTACTTAACTGAAGCATTTTCTGCCTCTTATGTCTAACAAAGGGAAGAAAAAAGCTAACTCGGGGTAGAAGGGGAAGGTTGTGAGATAATTGATCTGTTTTCCCACCTCTTAAATCCGCCCTGTAGAAGGACACAATCTGTAGCCTTGCCTGGTATTCTTGTGTTTATCGTTAATGACTCATCACTGTTCACCCTTTCTTTCTACTGCTCCTCACTAACTGAGTCCCTAGTTGAGGACTACATGGGCCTAAATACCTATCTATGGGTCTTCTTCAGCTTAATTCTTATTTCCCTGTGTCCTAGGGACAGGAGTGAACCATGGCTATGCCATCACTGACTCTTGTTGATGTTGTTGTTGTTATTTTAATAACTCTGAAGCCAAACCAACAGGATTTCCCAGTTAATAAAAGCCTAGCCATGAACTAATTTATGTATTCAGGATATTGCTGTTGGGTACATAGTTGTATTGTATTGGCATATAGTTATAACATTAAAAATTGCAGTTAAAAGAAATTCCAAAATACGTAGAGAAATTAAGTTAAAATAATAATCCTGCTACAGACTGAAGCCATCAGGAAAAAGAAATGCTTTCAATGAATATATAGATGGAAGGAAGAATGCCTTTTATGGAATTATTACCTAGTTTTTATGCACATTGTTCTGCAAGCCAGAGAAATTCTAATCTTTAAAGGATTCTAAATCCAAGAGATGGGACTATGCAGTAATGCGGCCTACTCTGCTAGCCACAAGTTGCCTGCATAAAGCAGTCACAGCTCATACAGTGTAATAGAATTGACAGATGTCAGACCCTGGTGAGGGAATGTAATTGTTGCCAAACTTCCCTGAAAGGAGCTTTTGCTACAAGTGTTGGGTACAAGTAATTCAAGATGTAAAATCTGCAGATAGCTCCAGAGTGGCATTGGCTGCCTCGGGCTCCACAGCACTTTCTGAGAAGAAAAGAAAGCGTTAATTTTGCCTAATTATTAAGATAAAGATTCACGTATTATCTTAACAGTAATAATAACACGATATCTAAAGCAAAAGACTTAAAATTAGAGCATATTGAGATCAAAATCACGGCTTAAGGCAAAATGCTAGTTCTCAAGATTGTAGCTTATAGATCTTCTTGCACCTAAAATAGTACAGTTATGTATATACAGCATGAACTTTTGTATTTTGAGCCTTATTGGTAAATGTGATCCGTTTATAAATGCCTATCTTGGGGCGCCGGGGTGGCTCAGTCGGTTGAGCGTCCGACTCGGCTAGGGGCATGATCTTGCGGTTTGTGAGTTTGAGCCCCATGTCCGGCTCTGTGCTCACCGCTCCGAGCCTGGAGCCTGCCTCGGATTCTGTGTTTCCCTCTCTCTCTGCCCCTCCCCTGCTCATGCTCTGTCTCTCTCTCTCTCTCAAAAATAAATAAATGTTAAAAAAAATTATAAATACCTATCTTTTGTGCACATAAATCCCACAAAAGGTCTATAACCTTAGAGTGTAGTTTTATCATTAAAAAAAAAATTGCACTTGCCCCCATTGTTTATCTTTAGTGTTGTGGAACATTTGGAATAAAGTTTTAAATTTTCCATGGCTTTTTCTCTTAAACCCCAACATAGTCAAGAGAAGATAGCTTCCTGTCTTTTTGATTTATCCAGAGACTTAGCCTCTTCTGTTGAAGCTGTGATTCAGTGATTCTTTTCTTTGGTACCAAAATGGAACACACAGTTTTAAAACTTGTCTCTGAAACTTGGTTTTGGAAAAGCTCAGAGAAGGGACGCTGAATATGGCTCATTTCATTTTCATGCTTGCTATCACTTTCACCATAAGCCAGCTGAAGTCACTTTTGTAAATGCCAACCCAATAAATAAAAATAGCAACAGCCAACAAATTCAAAAGGAGAGGTTTGGGTAGGTGAACTTCATAGGGTAACATTTACTCTAAGAGAAGTTCCCTATACCATACTCTTCTCACACCAATGGCTCTCAAACTGGAGTATGTATGTGCCCAAATGACCCACAGTGTTATAGAAATGCATGTTTCTGGGCCCAACCCCTAGAGTAGGACTTGAGAATTTGTTTTTCTAGCACGTTCTCTAAATAAGATGCTAATGCTACTCGTCTGAGGATTCCCACCCACCCCCCCCCCCCACCCTTGCCAACCACTGTTCTACATCATCACCAGGAACATGGAAATCTATGTCAAGAATGCTTATTTAGAGATTTAATGATAAAATGGGGGAAAAACACATGCAGTGAAATAACTTTTAAGGGTGTATTATCTGTTAAGAACCGTACTGTGTGCTTTATAGATGTTACCTCCTTCCATTCTCAACAACTCTTGAAGGTAAATATATTTGTTACCTCCATTGTACAGATGCGGAAAGCGAGGCTTAGTGAGGTTAACTGATTTGTCTGAAATCACCAGCTGGAGGGGTGGGACAGGGAGGTGGGCCCTAATTCTCAGATTCCAAACTGGCATCCTTAACCACTTCACAATTCTACCACCCAGGTGCTTGTCAAAACATCTGACTGTGTGTGTTTCTGTAGAAATAGAACTCTGGTCCCAAATAGGACTCCAGGCTAAAGTCTTGGGCTGGAAGGTGCTGAAAAACAGAGGCGGAAAGGGTGTGTTTGGCTGGTGCCTGCTTCCCAGACTAGGCTCACTCTGGAGAAACATTTCCATAACAAAGGCAAGTTCTCCTCTCCGAGAGGAGCAGGCTGGGAGTTGCAAGTGTTTGCCTCTGATGTGATCCACATTTAATGCTTATCTGGGTGAGAGGGAATTTGATTAGAGCAAATACAAAGCACAATTCAGAGAACAAAACCACTAATTCAAAGGTGGTTTTCCTATGGATGTAAAATACTTCAAGCCTGTTAAAAGGACTGAAGAGAATTCCACCGAGGAGTGGCTTATATTGTGTCTGATTTCTCAGATTGGGGCACTCCCAAGGGGGCTTGCTTGGGTGTTTGAGCGGTCCGGGGAGTGGGCAGTGCTGGGCTGCTCACAGGAAGGGCGGGCACCATCCAGATGAAACAGGATATGGGCTCAGGCATGGGGCAGAGGAGGCCCTTTGTCCTGTAGACCCTGCTCCCCCACCCCCTCTGGCTCACCCAGGAAGCTTCTCTCTATCTGGTGGCTTCCCAGCCTACAAGCATCCAAGCACTGCAGTGCCCTGATATGTTTGTTTTCCTTTTGGCTAATTTTATCAAGGTGTGGGGTCATTATTAGCCAGATCACAAAAGTAAGAGCTCATTAATATGTATCAGCTCCAAACCCTATGATTTCATCTGTTAATTTGATCTTGTTTTTCCTTGTTTACGGCAATTAAATCAGATCTTGATAAATCTGAAAACGAAAAAGGAGCCATCAGCAAGCACAGCTATTATGATCACTCATTAGAAAGCCAAGCAGCTTCTCTGATAAATCGTGCCAGGGTTTTTAAGGAATAGATGATTACCTGCTTAAACAGCATGGAAGCTACCACTAAAATGTAGCAAAATGATTAAAGAAAAAAAAAAAAGAGAACACCCCCATTACATCCAAGTGTAACAGATGGACAGTTGTACTTTGGGGAACGTTCGCAGAGCCTGTTTCCTCCCCTTCAAGCTAGGGAGGGCAGAAGCCACAGGCCCTCCTGGGCACAGAGGAGAGACAGCTTCTTTCCCCACTTCCCGCCCTCCCTCGCCCTTCCTCACCCTCTCCTGCATCCTCCCAGCGACTGTGGGCAGCACTGCTCAGCTGCTAGTAAGGCCTCCCTCTAAACCGAGCAGTGAAGAGAGGCACAAGTGCTGATTACCAGGGGCGGAGGGGTGGGGACTAGGTGTGCAGAGCCGGGGCATGGTAAAGGACAAGATGGGCACGATCTTTGCCATCACAGTGAGGCTGCTCATCAGCAGGCCCAGCATTAGAGCCCTCCTCACTCAGCCCCTCCATGTCTGAAGGACCGGACTGTCCTCTGTTTGGAGAGCCACCCCCTTCCAGAGCTTCCTGGGAGGCAGAGCTGCCCCCTGAAGTAGCAAGTGCCAAACACTTGCTTGCCCAGGCTCCCCTGTGGCTAGGACACGGATGCCGCCCACTCTGGAGTTAGGGGGACTTGAAGACCCTCTCTCTGGTCCCAGGCTGCTCGTGGCCAGCAGCCTGGAGTCTTGGTGGGACCGGCCCCAGTGTCTGGACCTGGCGACGGTAGCAGAGCACCTCTCGAAAGGGTTCTGTGGCAGGATTTTGGCCACCATCCCCCAAATCTGATTCTCCAGGTGTTTTAGGGTTTGTGTGAACTGACCTGTGTAAGTTTGTGTTAACTGGGCCACAGTGGATTTCTGTTGCTTGCAGTTAGGAGCTCTTCCCCTCAGCAGGGCAGGGAGCAGCTTGTGCCCAAGGCAGGAGCTGATGCTTGTCCTGTGACCATGACTGGGGGTGGGGCGGGGGTGGGCAGGATTCTGGTCTCCAGAGCAGCAAGTCTCACTCCACCTCCATGGAGCTGGGGACTGGTGGGAAGGGAGCTGGGATCCCCATCTCATGTGGCCTCAGGGTCAGTCCATGTTTGAAAGGTCTCAGCTGAGCTTTTCCAGGGAAAGCTTTTTTCTGGGAAGTTTTCTTTAAAATCTCTCTCTCTCTCTCTCTTTCGTCTCCATATAATCCTCCTATTTCTTTAAGCTCCTCTGTAGCAATCTGGCCCCATTTGCCTCTGATGTCTCTGCAGGGATCTGTGTTCAGCCAACTTGGCATCTTGCTGTCTTCCGGTCCCCTCACACCTTGGTCTGGCCTGTCCCCATGCCTGCAGGTCTGTCTGCTTGAAGAGCGTCCAGCTCCTCCCAATTCCTTTGTCTTTCAGCCTTTCTTCCCATTTTCAGTCTTCCCGCTAAACCCAAGAGCTGGTTAAAATGGGTCTCCGAAAGTTCATTGTCTTTATTTGTTGATGTTTCTCCTTTCCTTAAATTCTGGCATCTGGCTTTTTTTTTTTTTTTTTTTTTTTATGGTTCATTCTATGGTCTCTCCCTCCCTCTTTTTAGATTCTTGACTGGTTTTTCTGCCATTTGGCCTTTTTCTGCCTTGTACAGGAGAAAATTTCCCCTGTCACTCTCCAAAAAATGATTTGAAAATTTTGGCTTGCCAATTTGTCTTTGCAATAGGTGTCTGGATAGCTGAAACCCTATCACTCCACAATGCTCACCCAGAGGTGCTTTGTGAAGTTACCAAAAGAAATTGTCATCCGCTTTCTTCTCTACTAATTACCTGTGTTTTGCTGGCATTCACTTCACTTACTATTGCAGGTTATCCAGTGCCTCACAAAGTCCCTTCAAATTATTCCTGGGAGTTCTCAGGGGGTTTCGCTCATGTGCTCATGAATAACTACTGTCAGCTACCAGGTGGTGTCCATCAATTTTTTTTCTCATCTGCTCTGGCCCCCTTCGTTGATATCGGCTGCTGAGATTTCTGCTGCCTGCCAAGGCGCGTGGACCTGCCTTGTCAATGACTTGAGCAGCAGGTGAGTTGCCCTGACGAGGCCCCGGTGCTGTGGGCTCTGCCATGGCTGCTGGGCACGGCCACCACAGGCCATCGCAATGCCCCGGCTGTGCTGTGTCCTCTCCCTGCTTTAGAAGGGCATGCTGCCTCTCTCTCTTTTTCTATGATGCTTTGCCATACTCTGGTCTACAGGGGCCCTGATGAAAGGTTTTGGTAGAAAATAAAAACTTCACTTTTTATTTCTGATTCTTCTTTCCACTAAGTACTCACCTCTCTCTTACAACAATCAAAGATTTACTATCGGGAGGAGGAGGGGGGAGAAGAACTTACCTGTCTGAGCCCCTCTTCCCTTAAGGGCTTTTCAGAACACTAGGGACCTGGTCTCTCAGGTAAACCGATTTCCAGTGCACTGCCCTACTGGCCAGTCTGACATGCTGGGCCTGCCCAAGTGCTCAGTTCAAGCAGGACCCCTTCCCACATTGGTTGGGAGATCTATTGGTTAGACCTTGGCCATGAAATTGCTAGAATTATTATTTTTTTCCAGTTTGGGAAACTCTAGTAGTTAACTATAGGCTAAGGCTTTAGACCCAGAAGGTGTGTGTTTTCTACTCTAGCTCTGTGGGAGAGATAAGACCACTTTATCCCCTCCCTCTCCTTCCTCTGGAGAGATGAGACCACTCCAACTCTTATCTCTTCCTCTCCTTTCTAGACTGTCTGAACAACAGGGTCATTCCAGGCTAGAAGTCACCAAGCACCCCAGTCACCACCTCTTTCTAAACTCCTGGTCTTGGGAAGATCCCCTCAACTTGCTCATCCCATTTTTACAATTCTTCTTGTAGGTTTTGTCACATCTGTGGCACAAAAAAAGTTATTGTGTGATTCATTATTTAACGCCTGTGTCTTTCCCAGGAAAGCAAGTTGGGGAGGACTATGCCTGCTTGTTTGGTGCTGTATTTTCAATATCTCAAGTTTTGCTTGACATTTGACATCTACTAGGAGCTCAATAAATATTTACTGAATAACTGCATGAATATTTGAGATTCCATAATTGTAACTGCTAAGCTGTACTAAAATCTCTCTTTTTGTGGAAAACAGAGTAAACTCAATTCTTTTCCTTTAGGTGGTTCCTTGGGGGTAGAGAGATGATATGAGTCTATAGGGATAGTTTCTCCATTACATAAAGTCATCTCAGGCCTACTATACCTGTCTGTACCCAGGATTATCACCCCCCAAAGAGTTGTAGTGGCTGGTGAGAATAATAACTGGAAGAATATAATCAGGGCTATTCCCAAGCAAAATTATGAAGTAAGGGATGTTTATTTTTGAGACGGAAAGCTTCCCAGCAATATTAAGCAAGCTCCTAGTATCATCTTCAAAAATTCAAAATCCACAGAACCCACAGGTCTGGAAAATGGTTTTGTAGAAGCTATCATTACTGGTTATTGACACATCACAGCTGGAGTTATATCTCTTATAACACACGGAAACATGTGCTCATGAACATTGTTAGAATATTGCAGATTTCTGAACCGTGTTTCTCCAGATCCCTGAAGAGATCCTTTAAATCGCTACTGCTCCATACCCCCCACCCCACCCCTGCAGAGTGAGAATGGCCACACCTTGTTTTGGCCCTGGGGTAGGGGGACATTTATTGTTCACCAAATACCCATGTAGTCCTCTACATTTTCCAGCCGCCCGCAATCAGGTAGAGCTAGAAACGTGACTTTTAGTGGCCAATAGACTGTGAGAAGAAAGGGTACAGGGGTCAGAGTGTCCATCAACCTTAGACCCTGAACACAGCTGACTGCTAACCCATGATGGACAGAAAGCACAGGTGAGAAATAGATCTTTGTTTCAGTATGGATCAATCAAGGTCTGTCAGGATTTCTACTCAGATGGTTAACCGAGTAAGTTTCATGAGGACACCACTGACTGATATGAGCAGGTAGAGAGAACCAACCAGGGGTTGAGACATCAGAGACTAGAGATGGCTGGAAGCTTTTACCACCCCTAGGTGTGATGAGACCAGAGGAGATATGGTGTCACTGGGACCCTGTGGAGAGTGTGAGCCCTGGAGAGAAGTCACAGCAAAAAGAGATATAGCCCCAGCCGAGGTTGTACTGCCAAAGGAAAGAGGGAACAGAGAAGAAATGCCCAGACCCCTCTCTGTCCCTCCCTCTCTTTCTAACCAGTATCCTGAAGTGCCTCCTATAGAAACCTGACCAGCAACCAGAGGTTATGTGAGCCCAGGTGATACAGTTTTTAAGGGTCAGCCTATAGGGGTACAGAAAAGTGGGGAGAATGGAATGGAGCCAATGGGAGCTAGTGGAAAGGATCCAACACAAGGAGCACCAACCAGCACAGCCTATGTAAGTTTGGCCACCTCTGGGCTGTATTCCTGGGCACTTGGAGCATCTACTGTGCTGTCACACCCTGACTGAGTTGGATGTTATCTCTCGAACTATGGATCGTTGCCAGTTTTCAGGCAGGGGCACAATGGTGTGTTCTCTTTATACTTCTAGTACCCTGTGTTGCACTTGCAATATAATCTTGTCACATATCAACCTAGAAAGGCACCAAACTACTATGTTGTAGTGCACGGCAAACTCTTTTCTATGAGATGCTATATTAATACCAGGTATTGTTTCCATTTGCAGAATTTAAAGATCCAAATAATAACTGATGGTACCAGTGAGATATGTACCTTAAGTGACCTTATTAATTTGCCAAAGATTTTGGCCTTACAGGAAGCAGTTATAAGAGCTATTAGTTATGGCAAATGTTTGCACTCCCTGCCTATGATTGGTACATAAGGACAATTGGGAGGTGTAGCCCAAGGACTTGGTGGAAAGAAGATCACCCACTGAGCATTAAAACAGAACTTCAATACATAGTAGATTAAAGCAGAAATGAAAAAAATAATCAGAAAGATACAGTGTGGAACGGGGCATCCTGAAGTTCTAATATAACTACTTGTCACTAAGATACTAGTTGAGTTCATTTGGGTTTTTGAGATTTAGCTAAAATTGCCACAAATTCCTCTCCTGTGTTCTATGGCCATTGCAGAGCATTCTTCAAGATGCCTGTAAATCCCTAGGAGCCTGGGGTTCTCATAGTCAGTCTGGTTCTGAGCTTTTGCCCTTCCTTGACTCCCATCTGCTGGCATCTCCAATCTAGGGTTTCTCCTTTCCTCTGCTCCCACTGCTCTAAGAACAACTGCACAAAACCTTTGTGAGTCTCCTACCGAAGGAGAGGTTTTGTATCAGAGACAAGAAAACATTTAGAATTGGATTGTGTATGTTCATGTTCATAAAGATTCTATGGCTACTGCGTTACTGGCAATTTCTCTCTGCTCACATTTGCCAAAGACTACCCCATTGCTGTGGCCCCCTGCTCTCTGTTCTATCACTTCCTTTATTTTCTTTTTTGCTTTCCTCTATTCTTAATTTTTGTTTTGTTGTATTTATTTCTTAACTTAGTTTCTTTAAATTCATAAAATACAGGAATACAATCAGTTAAAAAATATAGAGGCATATAGATTTAAGACATTACACTCCTCTTTCCAGTGTTGGCTATTACTAATATTATTTTTTGTTTACTTATTAGCAAAAAGTCGTATCACCTCATTGCCTTTTTTTAAAAAACGTGTTTTTTTTTTAATTTTTGAGAGAGAGAGGGGGAGAGAGGCAGAGGGACGGAGAGAGAATCTCAAGCAGGTTCCACATTTAGTGCGGAGCCTGACACGGGTCTCGATCCCACGACCCTGAGATCATGACTAGAGCAGAAATGTAGTCTACACTCAACTGACTGAGCCACCCAGGTGCCCCCCACCTCATTGCTTTAATGTGCATTTTCCTGATTACAAGTGAGGGTAATTTTTCTTATATTATCTTTTGTCCCTTTGAGTTTCTTCTGTGAATCATAACTTTATATTTTTTACACTTGAGGCCATTCGCTTCTGGATCCACTAGCAAATCTGATTCATAGAACTTGCAGATAAATACTGAACCCTGGAGGTGATCAGGGGAAAGTGCTGTCACCTGTGGGATGGAACCTGGAGGCCCACTCACATTCTCCACAGGATGTCCCTCCAGCTCTTCTCTGCCACCTTCATGTCCTTCTGTTGAAAGCCCTCAATTTTTGGTTGCTCCAAAAATAGAATAAGTTCTCACAACCTATCAATCTCAGGGAGCGCTACAGCCAATGTAAACCTCATCAATATGAGGGAAGTCATCCGAAGCCCTAGAACTAAGTCAGATTTTGAGTTGAATTCATATTTAGTTGGTTGCCTATGTATGCTCCTTGCAGAGGAAGACCACACAGTTGGGTTTGCCTAGAACATCTTTCATTGAAGCATGCTGCTCTGGAATCCCATCAGATAGTATCTCCTTCCCCTCTCAAAAGTGTCCTGGTATCAATGATAGATTACAAGATCATCCTATCTTTGTGTGGTCTTCAGCAAGTTATTTGGTTGAGGAACCCATTACCTCACAAGTGATTGATAGACACTCATATGCTGTGGCAGTATTTTTAAAAATGACAGTCTACTAGTTTTATAAAAGTTGATGATATGGCTGCCTACAACTAAGTTCATATGGACCATTGGTTCAGAGAATGAGAGAATTTTTGAGCTGACATTAAAAATAATTTAATTTAGTGCTTTTTGTTTGCTTTGCTTTGTTCTAGCCATTGAGACTTTGAAAAACTGATAAAAACTGCATGCTTTTCCCCAGGAAGATGTGCACCTATTGTGTATGTATAGCCAAGATTTTGTACACCATTTTGGAGTATCCACAAACCCTCTGAAGCTCATCAGGGGACCTAGAATAAGAACTCTTGTTTTAATTCATATTACAGATGAAGAAATTGAAATTCAGAGAGGTTAAATGACATGTCAAAAAGTAGAATGGGGGCTGTCTGGGTGGCTCGGTCAGTTGAGCCCCCGACTTCGTTTCGGCTCAGTTCATGATTTCACTGCATGCTGATCTGTGCTGATAGCAGGGAGCCTGCTCTGGATTCTCTCTCTCCCTCTTTTTCTGGCCATTCCTTCTACTTGCGCACATGTGCGTAAGTGTATGCTCACTCTCTCTCTCTCAAAAATAATAAAAAAAATAAACATTAAAAAAAGTCTTTAAACAAAACCACAATGGGTTACAAGGAAAAATATATTTAGAATCCCTTGATTTGTATTTAGTGCTTTTCCCCCACAGTTTCCCCTTCATTGCCAAGTCTTATGCTAGGAAGGACATAAAGCTAAAAAGAGATTTCTTAGTAAGAATTTGGAATATTCTACTTTATAAAAGCAAAGTAAGTGTTGGCTCTGTCCTCAATGACTATTTATCAGATTGTTTATGGAGTTCCCATTAATATTTATGTAGCAATACCTACTGGCCAGCCTTTTTGCTGAATGGACACTACAGAATCTCATTTCACAACTTACTTGCTGCCACTTTTATGGACATCCCCTGCTCTGGCCACCAGAATTCTTGTTCCCTTAGCAATGTGTCCTTCAGTCTTACTTTTGCTCAACTTAGTTTCCTTTGCCTAAATATTCCTACTCATCTATTAAGATGTTTTCAGTGGTAAATCTACTTTCTCTTTATAGTCTCCCTAACATCCAAAGCAGAGATTGTAGCTCTCCTTCTACTTCCATACTTGAAGAAATTTCTATGGTGACACAGGACATATTGTAATGAATGCTTTATTTACCCCTCTCTCCTACCTCATGACCCAACAACTGAATTTAAGCTTTGCAAGGGGCAGGACAGTATGTAACTCAGGTTTGCATACTAGTGATGGGGCCAGTGTTTAGCATATAGAATGTCCTCCAAAAATCTGTTGAATGAGATAAAAAATAAATCCTTATGAGATATTTTGCAGCACAATTTATCAAATAGAATCCAAGTAAGGAATAGGACTTGCTTCCCTTGCTTTCATAGGGCTTACTATTTACTGCTTTAGCTTTCTTCCTGTTTTCAGGTCAAGGAAGCATCTTAGAGACTTGACAGTCTTTTTCTGTTTCCTTAGGATGGAGTCAGAAAAAAACTCACTCATTAGCTTGACCTGCAATGCTTACAGTCACAATTTGGGAGGGAGTTAAAAATATTGGTGGATAAATTACTGTTCATCCCGGAGGGGAAGCACATGAGCTCCTTGCCAGATTTCTGTGGCCTGGGGCACCACAAAAGATCTTTTTTTTTTTTCTCCTTTTCCCAGGTATCTGTGTCAAAAAGAGTTTGCCAAGGAGCCAAAATCTTCATCTGTTTATGGCTTTACAGCCGATGAAAAATGCAGGATCATTAGAAACTAATTACTGGTTTCATGGCAATATTTATCACAAAAACTAATTTGATGTTCCAGAAGTCACTTCGGGGCTAGCTGAGCCCATTACTAAGAAGTATTATAAAGGTGTTTTTTTTTTTCCATTTTAAAGTTATACAACTATTTCACTAATAAACCGAAACCAACGGGGGAAGACAATAGACAAGGATGGCCTGACATCTCAATGGTTTCCATCTGGCCTATGTAATTTCTGAAACAGTTTGTTTCAAAAGCATTCCTTTCCACTTAGAGGAAGATGTTTCAAAGGTTCATATATGGAAAATTCAATTGAGTATGCTTTTTGTGTATCCTGAAGAACGGATTATTTTAAAATGTGGTTAAATAGCTTACACAAAAGACATAATGATATATTCAAATAGGATTGCAAGTCCTAAATTTCAAGATCTTTGAACTATTTGCTGACTCTTACATTTTGCTACTATTGCTTTTTCCTTCTTTGCATGTATAGTTGCCTTCTGAGTATACAGCTATTTGCATTTGTATTTCGCTCACTTATTCATTCAATGAACAGATGTTGGTGATACAAAGATTTGTATTTCATGGATTATATTTAGTTTTGGAGAGAAGATGCATGAGAATAATGATAAAACAGATTAAAATGCATTCAAATAAAACAGACTAAAAAAGTTACAAGAGACAAAAAAGGAAATTATATATTAATAAAAATTTCAATATGGCAAGAAGATATAGCAATTATAAATATTTGCATGCTTAACTACAGACCATCAAAATATATGAAGCAAAAACTGATGGTACTGCAGGGAGAAACAGGCAGTCCTACAGTAATAGTTGAAGACTTCAATATCCCACTCTGAATAAAGGGTAGAAAAACCAGATACATGATAAGTAAGGAAATAGGGGGCTTATAATAAGCCAAGTAGAGCAAAGAGTCATCTACAGAACATTCTAACAACAGCATACACATTTTTCTCAAATGCACATGGGACATTTTCCAAAATAGACCATATGTTAGATCACAAATTAAGTCTCAATAGACTTAAAAAGGCAGATATCATACAAAGCAGCTTCTCCAACCACAATGAGATAATCTAGAAATCAATAACAGAATTAAACTGGAAAATTCACGAAATTATAGAAATTAGACAATGAGCTCTTAAAAAAACCAATGGATCAAAGAAGAAAACACAAGTAAAATTCGACAATACTTACAGAAGAATGAAAATGAAAATAAAAATACCAAACTTATGAGATGCAACAAAAGCAGTGTTAAGAGGGAAATTTATAGCTATAAGTGCTTACATTAAAAACATATAAGTGCTTTTATATTATAGCTATAAGTTCTTACATTAAAAGCATCTCAAATCGACAACCTAATTTTACAACTTAAGGAACTAGAAAGAGAAGAACAAGTTAAACCTAAAGCTAGCAGAAGAAAGGAAAAGATAAACATTAGAGAAAAGGTAAATTAAATAGAAGATGGAAAAATCAATAGAGAAAATCAATGAAACCAAAAGTTGGTTCTTTGAAAAGATCAATAATATTGACAACTATTTAGCCAGATGGGCTAAGGTAAAAAGAGAGAGAGAGAAGAAACAAATTACTGAAATCAGAAATGAAAGTGGGGTATTTCTATGGATTCTGTAGAAATAAAAAAGATATGAGAGTACTATAAACAACCTTATGCTAACAAAGTGGATAACCTACAGGAAATGCACGAATTCCTAGAAACAAAAAACCTACCAAGATAGAATCATGAAGAAATAGAAAATCTGAATACCTATAACTACTAAGAAGATTGAATCAGGAATCAAAAATCTCAGAACAAATAAAAGCCCTGGACTTGATGACTTCACTGGTGAATTCTACTAAACATTTAAAGGAAAACTAATACCAATCATTCTCAATATTTTCCAAAAACTGAAGAGATGGGAACATTTCCTAACTCATTCTATGAGGCCAGCATTACCCCAATACCAAAGCCAGACAAAGATACTGCAGGAAAAGGAAATTACAGACTAGTATCCCTTATGAACATTCATGCAAAAATCCTCAACAAAATCCTAGCAAACTGAATTCAGCTGAATATTAAAAAGATTATAAACTATGACCAAGTGGAATTTATTCCTGGAATATAAGGATGATTTAACATACAAAAATCAATCAATATCATATGCCACATTAATAGAACAAAGGGGGAAAAAAGATCATCTCAACTGATGCAGAAAAAGAATTTGACAAAATTCAACACTTCTTTGTGGTAAAAACAAAGAATAAACAGATGTAAAACATGAAAACACATGAAAAGATGCTCAACATCGCTCATCATTAGGGAAATGCAAGGTAAAACTGTGAGCTGACACCTCACATCCTTCTGGAGGGCTACTCTTAAAAAAACAAAAATAACACAGGTTTGTGAGGATGTAGATATATTAGATCCCTCATGTGCTGTTGTTGGGGAATGTACAAAAGTGTAGTCCCTGTGGAAAACAGTATGGAGGTCCCTCAGAAAACTAAAAATAGAATTACCATATAATCCAGCAATTTCATTTCTGGGTGTATACTCAAAAGAATTGAAAGCAGGGTCTTGAAGAGATATTTGTACAGCCATGTTCATAGCAGCATTAGTCATAAGAGCTAAAAGATGAATGCAACCCAAAAGTCCATTGATGAGTGAATGGAGAGACAAAATGTGGTACATACAAACATTGGAATATTATTCAGCCTTAAAAAGGAAGGAAGTTTTAAATAAGCTACAACATGGATGAACCTCGAGGACATTGTGCTAAATGAAACAGGCCAGTCACCAAAAGACAAATGCTGTTATGATTCCACTTCTTTGAAGTACTTAAGAGTAGTCAAAATTACAGAGACAGAAAGTAGAATGGTTGTTGCCAGAGGCTGGGGGAGAGAGAATGGAAGTTATTGATGGGTACAGAGTTTCAGTTCTATAAGATGAAAAGAATTCTAGAGATGGATGATGGTGAGAGTTGCACAGCATTATGACTATATTTAATACCATTAAACTGTACACTTAAAAATGGTTAAGATGGTAAATTTTATATTATATGTATTTTACTACAATGCAAAACAAATGAAAAAAAACAAAAAGAAAATGCAGAGCACATCCTTAAACTCAGAAATTCAGTGAAGGAGACGGCAGTGCAATACAAGGGAAAGAACACTGGAGTTGGAGGTAGAAAGCCTGGGTTTGAGACTGACTCCATCTCTACCACTGAGTCTTAATGTCTTCATCTGTAAAATGGGATAAAAAAACAAAAAACCATTCCAACAACCTCAGGGCTGTTGTAAGGACTCAAAGAAATCTGAGAGAATTTTTTAAGGTAGAAAACTTGCTCCATTATCATAATCTTCTTTTTTATTTACTAAAGAAAATTTTTTGTGTTTATTTATTTTTGAGAGGGAGAGAGACAGAGTATGGGGGGGGGGGAGGGGCAGAGAGAGAGGGAGACACTGAATCTGAAGCAGGCTCCAGGTTCTGAGCTGTCAGCACAGAGCCCGACACAAGGCTCAAACTCACAAACCGTGAGATCATGACCTGAGCTGAAGTTGGATGCCCAACTGACTGAGCCACCCAGGCACCCCCATAATCTTCTTCTTGATCTAATCTCATCATCTTCTAAACTCACTGGTTTGGTCCAGAAGGGGTCAGGGAAGGCTTCCTGGAAGAGATGGAAGTGAGCATGGTCTGGAAAGACGGTCAGGGCTGGGAAAGTGAAAAGTGGTAAAATGAAGACCCAGAGGCAGGCTGGTGCCTTACAGATTTTATAAAGAAAAACACCCCACTCTACATCTCCATATTGTGCTGGGAGAAGAAAATCTGCCTCTGACAGTTGTAATTATTTGCCTAACTGATCCTTGGTTTTGACACCAGTGCAACTTTATAGCATCTCATGTTTCTTATTCTTGCTGGAAGATTTTCTTTTTACATATTGATGAATGTGATTAAGGAACTTGGTGAAGACATGTCCATTGTGACAGGGTTACAAATCTCTTTTCCTAAAGGAAGGCCTACCTAGAGATGCCAAGATTTTCTCATTACTTAGGGTGTTTCTGGGTCTCTCTCTGTCTTTAAATTTTGCTTCTGTTTTCTTGCATGTGTTGATACAAGAGACAGGCTACACAGAACAAGGACTAGATGAGGTCCCAGTTCTGGATCCACTACCAACCACCTATGTGTTGTTGGGCAGACCATCCAGTCTCTCTCGATATGCTCTTAATAAGTGGGTGGGAGATTAGGGGAGACTTCTAGGCTCCCTTCTAGGTCCCAAACTACATAAGTTGTTGTTAACAATCACTATTTGGATTAAAAGTCATCCTAGGAGAGTTTATTTTAACAAAAATATTGAAGTAGCTGTATCTTTCCTCTGACATTAAGGAGCTTTAGATGTTCACAGGTAAAACCTTGGAGGTCAGGACTCATGGCTGACCATCTTAAACCCCCCTTGGTGCCCAGCAAGGCACCCTGTACTTAGCAAATGCCACGTCTATTGATGGCTGGATGAAAGAACAACTTTTCTTCCAAAAGAAGCCGTGTTTTCTACAAAGGGAAACGTTTGTGTCTTGTGTCATGCTTTGGAGAGGCTGGTCATTGTGAAGGGCTCTTTCTCACGTTAGAAGCAGCTTTAAATACAATGTGTAGTGCTTGTAACCCAGCCTGGGACATTAAATTCCTTGACAGCAGAGGCCACACTTTGTTCATTTTTGGACACCCCCAGTGCCTAGCATAGGGCTTTGCAAATCGTAGGTCCTCAGTTCAGATTTATTCAATTTAATTCAGTCGACTCTGTAAGAGCCATTTGTTTTTGTCCAATCACTCGCTCCATTTATTGAGTCAATCTTGCAAATGTGTAAAAGAATTTCTAAACTTCCGTTTCACTTGTCAAAATACATTGGCAGCATTTAGACTTTCAATAACAGTTAATCTTGTACAGATACCCTGTCCTTTTTAAAACCACTCCTCTTTCTATTACTCCCCTGATTGTAGGGAAAAGAGAAAGAAAAAAAAATCCTATCACTAAACCATCCCCTGAGAGCCACTGCAAGTTCGAATTGCCATGAAAATGAGCTAGAATGAAACACAAAGGAGGAGGGAGGGGATTGCTGTTAGGTTTGCTGTCTTACTCTTGTTAACTGTGGGTACCAGACCTTCCTCACCGATTTGTATTAAGACCCACTCACACTGCATGGGGAGGCTGGTCCTCTAGATGACACCCAAAGAGAGGCCCCATGAAATGACCATCTCTCCCAACACCTTCAATATTGTGTTTACTTCTCACGTCTTTAAGCAGTGGATTGGGTGAAATGCAACTGACAGAGTGGAGCAGAGAACCGGCATCTTTGAGAAAGAACCCATTCTAATATCCCTCCTCCTGCACCCCAGCCTGGTTCCTTCCCACAAACCCATCTCTGTGAAGGGCAGCATCATGTGCCCAGTGATCTGTACCAGAAGCCAGAAGCCCTCTTCCACCCCTCCTCCTCCTCAAAGCCCACATATAACCACTCCTCAGATCCAGGAGACTCCATCTTGGGAATATTTCTCAAATCCCTCCCTTCTTTCCAAGGCTTCTACAGTCTAGCTCCAGCCTACCTTTCCAGCCTTGCCTGCCACCACCTTGCCCTTGACCTATGGGCTTGCAGCTGTGCTTTTTCATGAATTCTGCCTTTGTGCATAGCCTCTCTCTCAATGCCATCCCTTCCCCCACTTCTTGTCTTGAGGAGCACCTCCTATTGTCTTCTTCAGACTCACCTGTGTGTGAAGCTTCTCCAGCTCATCTCAGCTGCAGACTCTTGGAGCCTCCATGCTCCCTTAGCACCCCAAGCCACCACTGTTGCAGTGTTAATCACATTGCAATGCAATGATTTGTAAATGGCTTTCTGTTTTCTTGACTTAAATGGGAGGTCCTAGAAGTGGAGTCTATGCTCCATACCTCTATCCCCAAGGACTCAAAAGGGGCCTTGCACATGGAAGCTGATCAGTTAATCCATCAATAATTGGTGAATAAATGATTTGGGAATGAGTGGGAGGGAGGATTAGGAATGAACAGATATTGAAGTGGAAAAACTGGCTAGGGCAGAGAAGGTGCTATTTCTTCTTTGGTGAGCTGTAGATAAATTTCTAAAATTTAATTTAAATTTATTCTATTTTGTTTTAGAGAGAAAGAGAGTGAGCATGAGTTGGGGAGAAGGACAGAAAGAGACAGAGAGACAGAGAGAGACAGAGAGAGAATCTTAAGGAGGCTCCATGCTCAGTGCAGAGCCTGACGTGGGGCTTGAACTCATGAACTGTGAGATCGTGATGTGAGCCGAAATCAAGAGTCAGACACTCAACCGACTGAGCCGCGCAGGTGGCCCTAAATTTAATTTTCAAATTTAAAAGTAACGGTGGTGTGTGGTTGGCATGGCAAGTAAAATGGGAGGCGGCATGTAATAGTCGTTCAGAGGAGGCATCGCACCCCGGACCCGTTCAGAGTGCCTAAATGCTTAAAAAGAGAAGTGAAAACTTCTTTCTTATTTCCCTTGCAAATGCTTGTTTTTCTTTCTTTATCCATAATCCTTTCCCATTTGGAGGACACTCGTTAATCTGCAAAGCAAGCCCCCTTTCCAGGCCATTAGTGCCAGGACGATGTGAAATAGCAGCCAGCCTGGGCCATTAGTGCCATGGTCATTTAAAACACCAGCCCGCTCAGGTTATTAGCGAGCCAGGGCAATTTGAGTGAACAACCTGTCCAGGCAATTAATGCCAAGGTAATTTAAAGTGCCACACCATCACAGGCCTGTCAATTAGCAAGGTGTCTTCCATTTTACAAACGGGGTATGCGACTCCTTGGGCACATTTGGGGTCTTCTGTGGCGTCAGGGAAAAGTCTGACCACCTCACAGCTCTCACATACTGTCCGGCGGTTGGTACTCCTCACTGGAGGCAGGTTTCTGGACTATCGACCGAGGGGTGGATGTTGAACCACAAATCTTAGAGATGCTGGCTTCCGTGCCTGGTGGCATCCTGTACAAAGTGTAACATCCTTCCCCACAGCATCAGAGCACACATTGTAATGCAGATTCCACTCCTCCAGATACTCTGGGGGGAGACACAGCACGATTCACAGCTTCTGCGGTGGCCCCAGAGGGTGCCAGTGTGTGCCAGCTGCCTGGGTATCACATAGACCAGCCACGCTCTTGGCACGCCAGAGGGGGTTGGGTGCCATCTCCCATTTTCTGCAAAATCCAGCCTAGAAGCACAGATGAGCTCTGTGTTCTGGGGTGTTCCTGAAGAGATTAGCGCTGTTGTCCGTCACACACATCATGATCGAATCTGAGGAAGTTTGGGGAAGGCGCGGGGGAGGGCCAGCTGGCTCAAGTGGACCCCTTCTGCCTGCTGCCTGCTGCCTCCAAGGGAAGATTTCAGGTGGCTTATCGGAGCTGGCTAGCAGAAACGGGACCCTTCCAGGTCGGCTGCGGAATGCGGGGTCAGGAACCATAAACTGCAGTGTGAGATGAGGGCTGTCAGCTTAGCGGAAGGCAGAAAGCATCAATCATTTTTATGAGGTGCTCTGACCTTGTGGGATAGCCAAAACAACTTTGCAGACCCTAAAACATTCTTTACTGACTTACTATCATTCTAACAATTATTCGGCATGTACAAAGCTCTTTTGCCGAAATACATCCTGTATGGTCTCTTATTAGTTACCACGATTAATCATTTCCATTCAGCAGTGGAGTTTAATCTTAATTAATTTGAAAACCTTTGTTAAACACATGTTCCAGCAACGCACTAGGAACTCTGCATTGGAGTTAAATAGGAAAGGCCTCTGTCTCCAGGAGTTTACAATCTTATTAGATTTCTCAGTCAAATCCTTTGTGGCACCCATCACAAGCACAGATAAGTTTCACAGATTTCAGAAGAAAGGTGTCCAAAAAAGACACCAGAATTCAGGAAAGAATGATGAGAATTTAAGTAGGGGATTAGAGTAGAGAATAGAGAAGTGACTGCAACATGACTCGGTGGTGGCTTGAAATAGGATGTGAAACCAATTTTTCCAAGATCTATGAAGAGCCTACATCCAGGTCCTCTGATCTTTGGCTATAGCTATTCCAGAATATTCTGTGACAGGGAGCAAACAAGCTGAATTCCCAGACACAGGGAACGTCTAATGGGGAAACTGAATCAAACATACCAGCAATAACTTTGGTTTTAACTGATATTTTCCATGCATTCGAGAGATTTACTAAATTTTCACATGTCAATAGATCCCTTGGACTGTCTGCTGGTGAACAATAAGGATCTTGTTCAACAGGGTCATTATGAAGACAAATTAACCCATTTAAAACTTAGTTTTCTCATTGTTCTATGGACTCTTTTCTATTGGCTAAAATCCTTCAAGGTCAAGATCAAATGCCTCTCCCTCCTAGAAAGTTTCTGAGATCCTTTTCTGGGAACCCATATTACTTTGTCATTTTATTATGACAGTTATTTCTTTCTATCTTGTGTTTCATCCTAGATTTTCAGGAACCAGGCAGATTAAGATGTTTAGTACTGTCTTATAAATCACTGAATCCCACAAAAATTCCAATGTTTTCCAGCATCTATACTTCTCAGACTGCCTCTTTCAGCCAGAAATACAAGAAAACTTTGTTAAAAGAAATTTTTTTTCTTTTTGCTTCTCATAAAATAGTTTCATTTAGATTCCAAACAAACTGAAATGAAGAGAAGAGATGACTACAAATTAATCCACACACTCATGAGCTGGAAACCCCAACTCTCTGGCTCCAGCCAGTGGGAGCTTTGGATAGGGACAGGGTCCGGGTCCCTCAGGTTGCCACGGCCCCCTACATGGGCAATCAGCACAAGTGAGGTCCTGCTGGCCCTGGGGTAAAGGGGGGCAGACCAAAGGTCCTGAGGGATATGGACAGCAGATGGCCCCTCTTCTTTGAGATTTCTATTTAGAGTCTATGATTTATACTTAAAGATATTTCCAAATGTTTCCACTTTTACTTATAACTTTCAAGAGGCAATAAGATTTCTCTTTTATTTCCTCTCTGTATTCCTAGCACTCTGTTCAACATCTAGTTCTTATTCAGGAAATTTCTGTAATATTCAATTGGATATGGCTTATTTCTGTAACTTGTACTTTAAATGCACTAAATTCAACAGGTACACGCAGGAAATAGCTTGTTTTTTTCTCAACCCTCACCTCCTGATCTCTTTGGGCAAATATCCCTTTCATTGTTTCTTGTAGGTTCTCTGAGAGATCCTGTGTCCTCAAAGTCACTTTCATATTTTGGAAAAGTCCCATTTGGATTAGATGGTTAAGATTCCCTTTCAGTTATTAAATAGTCCAGTTCAGTTATGTTGAAAATTTTAATTTTACATCTAGTTAAAAACTTCTCCCCTCTCCTTTGCTCAGGCCTAACCTGTGTTTGGGGGACTGCAATGGGTCTTTGGGAATTTAGCACAGATTCTGAGACAATAGAAGTCCCATCCAACATCTTAATATACTATAACCAGAGTGGAGAAGGAGGAACATCTTGGGCACATAATGTACCAATATTGGGTCTACTTGCTTCATGTGGACAAAAACCAAGATTAAGGTTTAGTTTTCAGTATTTTCAATTGATAATTTCTTTAGGCGTTAATATTGTGCTGATGACTACAGCAACCTTTAAGACTAATCACCCAGGCACCAAATCCAAATATTTTTCCAGCACAGACTAGAAGTATTCTTTGCAGGGAAGAGGCTAATAAAACTTTTGCGTTGCATTCTGAATCTAGAATTAGCATCTGACAATCCCCTTGGAATTATAACTCTTGCATTGTTACACACTAAATAGCTACACTTGTCTTGTTAATAAAATCATAGTAATTGAGTAGCAGTTTCATTAAGACAGGAGTGTGGTTCATTTTGTAGATAGATGAAAAAACAACCTGAGATTCCGTAGAAACTCTGTTTTTCCATTCAGGTTGTGCAGAATCCATATTAGTGGGAAATTGTTTTGAATAAACATATCAGTGAGTCACATACCACTGCTCCTTCTGGGGTCAGCATGACATGAGTCCCTGCCTTGGGGGTTATCAGATATTCTTCAGTTTCTTGGCTGCCTCATTAGCTGGCAAAGTGACTGCACATATCCATGTTAGAGACCCACTTAATATCTCCCAAGTGTATAGGTCAGACTTCCCCAGGTCTAACAGTATCCTGGGTAGAGGTGGACACAGACAAGAGCTTCACTGAAGATGTTCTCCCAACCTCATTGCATCATTCAAGACACCCCACATGTATACCCCATGCAAATCTCATCGTGATCTAATAAAACTTTAGGTAGAAACCAGAATCAAGGTTTGGCATAGATTCTTCATCTGTGAGAATTAGCAGGGTGAGTTAACTGATCTACAAGGATGGTAATCAGGAGTAGATATGGCCATAGTACCACCTTGTGAGATGTGCTTAAGCTCTGTGTGTACTCTCTTGTGTTTAGTAGCAAAATTGAGGTCTTACAGCTGTGTAGCAGGGTATGTATGAGAACAGTGGAGCATCTTGGCAAGCTGTCCACACCTCAGCAAGTGCCCTCTGGCCCTAAAATTTGGAGAAGGGTCATGGGGATTTGTATCTAAAGAAGAGCCTTCATATATATTTGCACAAACCCTCAACTTAAAATTAGGCAAATATAAAAGGAAACTAGGTTGTAGGCCAGTTATTATTTCAATGAAGACTAAAATACCAGGGCACCTGGGTGGTGCAGTCAGTTAAGCATCTGACTTCGGCTCAGGTCATGATCTCACAGTTCCTGGGTTTGAGTCCTGCAGAGAACTCTGTGATGACAGCTCAGAGCCTGGAGCCTGATTCAGATGCTGTGTCTCTCTCTCTTTCTGCCCCTCCCCTGCTCATTCTCTGTCTCTTTCTCTCTCAAAAAAATTAAATAAACATCAAAAAAAAAAAAAACCTAAAATACCATTCTAAGACTCTCTACCATGCTTCTCTGAGCCATAGATGCCATCAGTGCATTTGGCAGTATTGGCTGAGCCAGGTTCCCAGCATAGCACTAAGCTATGAGGGAGATTTCACACATACATAAGTAATGGTCTCTATCCTTCAGAATTTCAAAATCTGCATTTCAACTATTTCCTTGGCAAATATTTATTTGTTATCATAATAGATGTTGAAGGGGCAAAGAAAGGAATCATATTCAAATGGTACAAACTTCCATTTATAGAATAAGTCCTGGGAAGGATGTAATGTACAGTGGGTGACTAAAATTAATAATACTATAGTATAGGGGTACCTGGGTGTCTCAGTCAGTTGAGTGTCTGACTCCTGATTTCAGCCCAGGTCATGATCCTAGGGTAGTGGCATAGAGCCCTGTGTCGAGCTCCATGATGAGCATGGAGACTGCTTAAGGTTCTATCTCTCTCCCCACCCTCTGCCCCTCTCCCTTCCTTTCGCACTGTCTCTCTCTCTAAAATAAAAAAAATACTGTAGTGTATATTTGAAAGTTGCCAAGAGAGTAAATCTTAAAAGATCTCATCACCAGAAAAAAATATGTGACTATGTGAATGCTAACTAGACTTACCGTACTGAGCACTTTGTGGCGTATATAAATATTGAACTGTTATGTTGTACACCTGAAACTAATATAATGTTATATGTCAATTACATCCCAATAAAAAAAAAGAAGGATAAGTGGAATAGATTCTGCTTTCATAGTGTGATGGGAAGAACTTTGGCATCAGATAGGCCTGGATTTGAATTGTGTCACTGCACTTACCATCCATGGGGTGTTTGGTAAATTAGCCACCCTTTCTGAGTCTTAGGAGCTTTAGCCATACTCATGGAGTAAGTTCCCCTTTTGAATTTGGTGAGGATTACATGAGTCTATGTATACCAAATATCTAGCTTGGTGCCTGGCATGTAGAAGGTATATAATAGACCCGATTCTCCAGGAAACAGACGCTAGGATTCGGCTGTTGGCATGCAGAGGTGTGCTGGGGAGTGCTCTCAGAGGAAGTCCTGCTAGGGAGGCAGGGTTGCTCGAGGGAGGAGCTGACCTGCAACAAAGGGCCCATCCCATCCCGTGGGAAGCTCCAGAGCTGGATGGCCCTTCAGAGACATCCTGAGTCAAGGGTGCCAGGCCTTTGTCCTTTGTTGCCTTGCACTGACTTCCTGTCTCCAGGGAGGAGGTGTAAAACGTGGGCGAGGCAGCTTCCATCTGCTGAGGGCAAGTCCTGGGGAGGGACACAGCTGCAAGCTGTTGGCAGGCAATACCCCCAGCAGCTGGGGGGATGTGTGAGCCGTCTGCCTGAAGGTGGGATTTTGGCGGAGCACCACAGCATCCACTCAAGAGGCTCCAGAAATGTGAGTTCCCTTCTCTCTTCTACATAATTCAGGATGTCTCTAGCTCACCATAGGTGATGAGGCATGAGTATGAACACTGGTAAGTCCCAAGTACATGTGTCTTAGAAGAAGCACAGACACATTGTGTGGGGGTTCAGAGAAATGAGAGAGGGCTTTTGGCTGGGGTGATTCACAGAAAGCTGGAGAGATATGCGCTGGAAGCATGAAAAACAGCCTAAGAAAGTCCTTCTTTCTATGTAGTACAGACTAGTAAAGCTGAGTGATTACAGAGGAAAATGGCCTCTGGAGAGGTGGGAGAACTTAGGGAAAGTTTTATGGTTGTGTGTCTGTGGACCAACTCATGAGAATCCTTGGTCATGCTCATGAACAACAAAGATCCTTGGATCCAGTATGACTGGCTGCATCGGTATTAGAAATACTCATTTTTTTTAAAGCTCCCTAGATAATACTGATGCACCCTGAAAGTTTGGGGAATCCTGTCCCAGACAAGTAAGCCTCCTAACAGAGCTCTTTGGAGATGAAAGTATTAAGTTGACTCTATGAAGTCTAAGCTCACACAGCTAATCAACAGAAGAGTCAGGATTAAAATGTGCATCTCAGATCCTCCAGCCAGGTGAGGAAGATTACTTTCCTCTTATCATTTTCTCAAACTAACAGTACATTTCCCAAACTTGCCCACAGACTGTATTTTACATAGAGCACCTTGCCGCACTGGTGTTTCAAATGGGGAAAGGCCCAGTCAGTGAAGAGGGAATTGTATAGCAAAGGGACCCTCCCCTTCTTAGGAAGACATTTGTATCTACAATTGGCGCCAATAAAATTAACTCCATGACTGCAAGCTTGTTGAGGGCAGAGAGAGGCTGTGTTCATCTCCGTATGCCCCCCGACCCCACAACCAGAACAATTCCTAGTGCAATAATTCCCAGCTCAATAAAGCATCCATTTCGCTCACTGGAATTAGTCCCTGCAGCCAGCTTTGCAGAACTAGTGTCCAGAGAACTGTGACTGGGTGCCCCCGTCTCTTTGCTCCCCTCAACCCTGTGTGTGGGCCTGAGTAACTGCTATAATACCTCTGAGATTTGGTGTGGACTAAGTACTCTTACACTCCCTAGCACGACCTCCAGGGGAACACTTACCTAAAGAATAACTTTCTGCTTCCTACGTTTCAGATCTTGGGATCTTCCTGTCTACACTTGGGCTGAAGATTTTGTAGTACTCCCCAGAATGATAGTTCTTTATTCTTTGACCTCTCCCTCACCCCCATTTTTTCCTTGATTTTGGCCCCCTCTCTTACCTTATATTCCTCTACATCTCTCTCTCTCTCTGCTTCTCTCTCTTTTTCCCAATGGGGTTTTAGAAGTCATGGGAGCCCTGCCCTTGAGGTCCAGAGGCTTGAGTGTCTCTCTGTCTTTTTCCTGTTGTACATCCACAGGGAAATTGATTTGCTTTATTTAACCCTCATTTTCTTCATCCACTGAATGGAATTGTCCATATAGGTATCTTCATTATACCTTCACTGTGTATAGAGTTATTGTGAGATTAAGTAAGATATTTGTGAAAATTTGCAAACATAAAGCATAATGTACACACTAAGTATCATTGTTACTTCCTATCTTTATTCTTCCATGTGTTTTTCTCAGAAAGTATGCTTAAGGATATTAGAAAAATACACAAAGAAAGAAGAGAAATGAGAACATTCACTAGAGAAAGTACTTAAGATCTCAAAGATAGGCTCAGTTCCTTTGGAGGGCTGAGTCCAAGTAGGACTCCTTACAAAATTTGATCAAGTGGTGCATACTTATTTATGTAACATTAAAAAATTATTTATACTCAGAGGCCTAATGTGTCCCAAATATGTAAAGTATTAACTTAGTGTGGTTCGTAATATGTCCTATGAGATGAGGAAAGTATGCAAGAAAGAGGGGGAGGAGGATGGAAGGAAACTAAGTGAGGAAGAAGGAATAGAGGATCATGGATGATTGATGTGGAAGCAAAGGGGGAAAAAGAGGAGACAAAAGAGATGGGAGGAACGCCATAGACTCTGTGAGAAGCAGCAGTGGGATTTTTAGCCAGTGATTAAAGGCAAAGGTCCTTGGGACTCATAAAAAAGGTGATTTATTCAGTGTTGGGCATTGGCATTTGGCCTTATGAAGTATGTTGGGTAGTCATAGAGTAAAAGGCTCCAGCCCCTCAGGTCCAGACTTGAAACACCTGGAGGCCTTGTTTTGTTTGAGGTGACCGAGAACTGGGCTGAGGGACAGGCCAGGGTTCTGTCTATGTGGACAGCTCAGGAAGTGTCTGGGCTCTGAGGCCCCAGGCGGTCCTCCCTCTCCTCCACCCATGCCTGGAAGAATTCACAAAACTGGCTCAAACCAGGGACCTCAAGCATTTACTCCATAAAGGAGCCTCTCTAGTGAAAGAGGGATAACAGTCCAACTTCACATATCCGTAAAATGGTTAAGAGTGTGCAAGGCTGCTGTTTAGGTGAGCAACTAATTATGGTATGAGTTCAATTCTCAACTCTACCACTCCCAGTTGCCAGACCTTGGGCAATCCACTTCTCTTCTCAGGGTCTGGGTTTCTCCATCTTTGAAGTAAGTCTCAAGGCCGCAGGTCCCTTTGGTCTCTGGCATCATCTTGGGAGTTGCACACTGCTTGTGCCAATGCTCACAGAATATGAGATGACTGTCCACTCTGGCTGTCCCATAAGTGTCCCATAAGTGATAGGAATGATAGCTCTACAGATGTCTCAAGGAGAAATGGTTTTGACTGAAGGAATGAGAATACTCAAAATGTCTTTAGATATTAAGACATTATCAATGGCTCATTTGTACTATCTCAGGAGTCTGCCTAAAAAGAATTTATTAGGTAATGTTGCATTATAATATAATGGGATTCCACATTTAAAAAATATGTGTAATATGTTTATTTTTCTTTCTATCATCTCCATCTCTATCTACCTATCTATCATCTATCATCAATGAATCCACTCATGTACTGTAATCTTGTACTTATCTGTATTATTGTTGTATTGAGTCTATCTCCCATACCACATGGTACATTGCAATAGTGCAGGAACCACATCTGTCTCATTCACTCTGAGTCAGCTCTGATGGGAACAATGTCCAGCATAGTAAGTGCTTATAAAATTTTGTTGAATGAATGAATGATCCATGCACAACCTATTCCCTGTTTCTGGTCATTCTTCATTTCTGATGTCTTTCTCCTTGTGTGTCCCACTTGTGCTGAAATAGCTTTCACACTTTTCATTTTTTCTTGACGTATAATTCATATACCATAACATTCACCCGTTTAAAATGCACAATTCAGTGGCTTTTTGTGTATTCACATAGTCGTGCAATCATCACCATGGATGACCTAACTCTGAAATATTTTCATCACCCCCAAAAGAAACCCTATACCCATCAGCAGTCACTAGACATTCCACCTCTTCCCTGCCCCTGGCAACTGCTGATCTACTCTCTGTCTTGGTGGATTTGCTTATTTTGGGTATTTCATACTGGTGGAATCATACAGTATATGGTCTTTTGTGTCTTGCTTCTTTCACTTAGGGTGTTTTCAATTTTTTTTAATGTTTATTTAATTTTGAGAGAGAGAGAGAAAGAGAGAGAGAAAGAGAGACAGAGAGATCAGGCAGGGAGGGGCAGAGAGAGATGGAGACACAGAATCCGAAGCAGGTTCCAGGCTCTGAGCTGTCAGCACAGAGCTCAATGTTGGGCTCAAACCCATGAGCCATGAGATCATGATGTGAGCTGAAGTCAGACACTCAACCGACTGAGCCACCCAGGCGCCCCTATTTAGGGTGTTTTCAAGGTTCAACTATGTTGTAGCCTGTATCCATATTCCATTTTCTTTTATGGCTGGATAACGTTCCATTGTACAAATGTACATATTTTGTTTACTCCTTCATTAATGGATGGACATGTGGTTGTTTCTCTTATTTGGCTTTTATGTATAATGAACATCTCTTTGCAAGTTTTTGTGTGGACACATGTTTCCAGTTTTCTTGAGTATGTCCTAAGAGTGGAATCGCTGGATCACTGTTCCATTCATCTTGGTATATGTCTTTCTAGTTCTTTATTTCAGTCCACTATTTCTTCTTTCTGTTTTCCCTTGGTTAGAACATTTTGTTTTCATTTTGCTTTAGAGATGAGAACCTCAGTCATTACCTGATTGTGCCCTGCTATGTGTGTGGGCTAGCTGACTGTGAATTGAGAATGGACTCACTGAATTATGGAAGTTCTCTTCCACAGGCAGCCACCTATTTCAACCAGGGCTATACTTGAGTACTGGAAACAACATAGATGAGGCTAGTCATTTCACTCTCTACCACTTACTGTTACCTCATTTGTTCCCAGAAGGTCCCCAAAGAATCATCATAAAGATGGTTCAGAGCACCAAGGCTCCTTGATGGCACATTTTAGTAAAAAGCCCATGGACCAACCTGATTCCACAGGATAAGGATAGAGATGTTTGTTTTTGCGTTGCAAAGAGGTGATCTGGATTCTTGAAACTTCTTGCTAGTAAGACCAATAATGGAGGAAATAAAGGGTGAATTTGAATGAGCATGCTGACCATCAGAATACTTCTTGGCTGTCAGCAAGTTCAATGTAATGCTGGAGAATGAGAATGCTTGATGCCCAGTTAAAAGGTTCCAATCAATGAGAGGAAACTCGTCTATGCAATGGAAGAACAAAAATTTGCTTGCCAATTCCCTGAAAGATCCCTTTTAAGCATCAAGATTTCTAGAGCTGGGTGGGTGGGGGGGTGGGTAACTCAGATATCATCTAATAGATTATTAATGTTTCAAGGATTGCAGAATCATAAAAGTTAAATATGAAGAGTACTATTAGGCTTTTCCAATGCCTCAGCTGCCAATACCTTCTTCTTCCTCCTTCTTCTCCATGCTTTCAGGTAGGTTGTCAGGTCTGGTTTAAAATGATACCAATGACTGAGCTTGTTCCTTTGCTGTAGGTGTCTCTGGTGAGATTTGACAGGAAGTTGGCCAGAATGTTTTCCTAAACTAGGAAATGAGAATGTCCTGGTGTGAAGCTCAACAGCAAGACAGTACCTGCTGGAGGGGGAGGGGGGAGCAGCTGCAATCTGCAGTTTCAAGATGTCATTAAAGTCAGGCAGAGAAATGGAGTGCCTTTTATTCATTGGAAGCTGGTCCTAATGTTGGTCATCATTTGAGTAAGTGGCCCCCCATATGGCTTGATTTGCGATGTGCCTGGAGGTGCTTTCATCCTCTTTAGCTTGTGCATGACTATCTGAAGCTTACCATTGGCAATACTTTCCTTTGGGTTATGATATGATTCCCTATTAAAATGTGAACACACCTGAGAAAAAGAACTGATTAACCCTGATAATCATTTACTTTGATATATATTTAAGCAGCAGATCCTTTCCGAATAGCAGCTCCCAAGGACAAATTTGGATGAGACTAGGGTGAGAGCCAGGTAGTAAGGTGGAGAGGAAAAGCCAACTTTGCAACAGAAGCACATTCTCTGGGGAGCTTGTGTCTTTGGGTAGCAGAAGGTACTTGTTGGGGAGGAAGATCAGACAATGTGAAGGGCAAGTCTGTGTTCACCTTTGGCATCATATAGACTGTGGTCAGTTTTGTATATCACGCCCACTTCTTCCAGCCGGTCCAAGATACACTCCAAGGTGTGCACCAGGGCTGACTCTATGTATCCTTCTCTCCTGACCCAGAGGCCCTCTGCCTCAGGCAGAGACATCAAAACAACATGTACCTTCATTTCATTTGGAACCACAAGTGAATTTCCAATTTACTTTACACCACTGATGGTCCAGCAGGCATCTGGGTCTGCAGACAGTCGGAGGCTGCAGGCAGAGTCTTTATCTCGGTATGTGGCAGTGAGAACAATGGCCCCCAGGAAGTTGTTTGTGCAGCCTTTATCCCCAGAACAGGTGTATAGTCACTTCACATGGCAAAAGAGGACTCTGCAGATGTAATGGAGTTAAGAATCTTGAGATGGGGAGATTATTCTGGATTGTCTGGGTGGGCCAGTGTCCTCACAAGGGGCCCGAAGAACAGAGATTTTTTCCTCAGAAAGAGACATGATATGGAAGAAGGACTCAGGGAAATGTGAGCCTGCTGGCTTTGATGAGGAAGGGGCCACTAGCCAAGGAATGTAGAAAAAAGGAGGGAAAGGATTTTCTCCTAGAGCTTTACAGAAAGGAACCTGGCCCTGCTGACACCTTGATTTTAGCCCAGTGGAGACTCATGTCTTCATATACTTTTCCTTCAGCTTCTTCTTACTCCTCCACCTATAACTAGAGCCTTGGACCGTGGTGGAGCCTCTCCTATGAATCTCCCTGTGGCCCCAGCTCTCTCGTCCTCACCCCACAGTTAGAGTTCTGCCTTCATATTTTAATTTCCTATTTCATCCTCCAAACACTCAGTCTGGCTTTGCCTGCCCACCCCTCCCAATGCCCAGCAACCTCTCCAGCTAAGGTTACCAATGACCTCCTAATTGCCAAACTCGATGGGTTATTTCCAGCCTTTGTCTTAATGTGCCTCGCTATTGCCTTTGAAACGATCTTCCAAATATGTCTCAAAATCATTGCTTTTCTCTGTGTCCCTGTGGTCATGCCAGGCCCTCTTCAAATCTTCCCTGAACTCTTGTAATAGTGCCTTTAAGTTTTACCCAATTCCTCCTACTGCTATTAAAGTTATTTTTCCAAAACAAAATCTGATCAAGCCACAGTCCCATTAAAAACCTGTCCATTGCTCTCCATAGAGACCAAATGGGTTCAAAATCTTTCACAGGGCACTTAAGGCTTTTTATTCCATGGACTCCACCAGCATTTCTGGTCACATCGTCCACCCCCTCCCATCTGCCTGCTGTGTCCATGCATACCTGGCTGCCTGCAGCTCCCTAAACAAGCCCACTCAGCACATACTACCCTCTCTGCCACAGCACCCTGGCATGTTTCTCTATTTTTAATTCTCAGCTCAAAGACCCTCTCTTTAGTGAAGCTTTTCCTGACCGCTCCAAGCGGAGTTCATTGTTCTCCTCTTCGTGATTCCCATGCCCCCTGTATGTTTCTCCATTGTAGGGCTTCTCACATTGCATATTTATGATTTCTTTACACGTCAGCTTTTCCCACAAGATCACAAGCTCCTCAAGGGCAAAGGAGGGAGTTTAATCATTCTCAGTCAATAACTATGTAATAAATGAATAAATAAATGGGAAGTGGGTATCCATGGAGACTCGGGTGGAAAGCTAGCGGAGTGAGGCAACACTAGTTGACATAGGAGACTGGGCCACAAATATGTAGACAATCCCTACCTTCTGCACTTGATATCCTTTATTCATTCGTATTTAACCTGTCTGCTTCTCTTGCATATTCCCTGATTCGGGTCAACAGTGCCTCCTTCATATTTGCATCTGCTTCATCTAATAGCTCATATCAATGTCTTGCTAGGCTTCTCTGGCTTCTCCCTCTATACTTTTCTCCTTAAAATCCAATTTCAAAAAGCAAGTTGAGGAATTCAGCCACTGAAAGATCTTCATTGATTTATTTTGCCTTCCTTATTTATTAATGGAACCACTTTCTCCTTGATATTTCTGTTTTTCTTTTTTTTTCCTCTGATGTATTTGTAAAAGCTCTGCTCCTTCCTTTTAACCCCTCTGCATTAGCTTACCCCAGGCTCCGGTCTTCCTCCTCTCACCTTTTCCTGTCTATCCACTCTGACTCTGGTTAATGAACTTTTATGTCTCCTTCTCGAAGTCCCTGTGTCCAGCAACATTTTGAGGTGACCTTCAACCTTCCTGTTGATCCCTGAAGAAGTCACCCTATAACTTCTTCATCTTTGCATCTTGTTCTTTCTTAGGGCTTTGGCTCTTGATGAGCACAGTGTTGAAGAAAATGATCTCGGGGCCAGAGTGCTGGGGTTCAAATCTCAGTTCTATCAGTTACTGACTGTAGGGCCTTGCTCAAATTCCTTAAATTCTTTGCACCTTAGTTTCCTATTCTGCAAAAAATGGGCTTAATAAGAATACCTACTTCCCCTGGTGGTTTTGAGGATTAAGTTTATTGAAGGCTGTAACATATAGAAGAGTGCCCAGTGCAGAGTGCGCCCCCTGTGGGTTTTAACTATCTACTGTTCCCCCCTACTGCCTCCCTCACTTTCCCTTTTCTGTGCAGAGTGTTCTCTGTCTGGTTGGCATAATGCTTTCAGGATTGACTCCTCCGAGCAGAACATTTTTCTAAGCACTGCATGTATAACAATGAGCAGAAGATGGACACAGATGTAAAGGAAAGCCAGAACATATTTACAAAGAACTGGAAGTGATCTGGGATGGGCCCTTCATATCGTTCATCATATATCATTTCTGCCTCCTGGCAGTTGCTGAAGGTGGAAATCATAATTTCCATGTGTTATAAACGAAGAACTTGACATACAGTGAGGTGAAGGTTCTCGTTCATTGTCACACAGCAGTAAGCACAGAAGAGGGGCTGGAAACTGGATTGGCCTGGCCCTAAAACCCATGCACTTAATCACACGGCCACAGTCTGTCCCAAAATAAGAGTGCTGTTATTATTCTGTGAGGGCATGTAAGACAACTGTAAGAAGAAGAACCTGGGGCCAAGCACATGGGGGTTCAAGTGAGAGTGAGGTGAGGAAGCCCTGGCAGTGGGCAACGGCAGAATGGAGATAAATGTGGAAGCGCTGTGGTGTTTGCTTTATTTTTTTCAGGGAGGGCTGTGCAGCGGAACACTCAGCACAGGGCCCTGACTTTAGTAGCAGCTCAGTGAATGCCTGTTGGATGAATTCATGAATGGAAAGAGTAGCCAGGGCAGGGCAGTGACCGTTCTCGGGGAACTCCCTTGGAGCGGACTGTGGGCGGGGAAACCTGGCAGAAGGTCCCAGGCCATCAGTCCTCTGGTGCAGAGCCTGTGCAGGGCACCACAGCAGTGGGGGCATCACGAGGGGACAGAGTTGAATGGGAAAAGGTTAGAGAGACCTGCGGGGGACTGCCTGCCATCACTGGCTGCTTGGGAAGGGTTTAGTTCCTTAGGAAAAGCTCAGAGAGGCCACATGACCCACTTCCTTCCTCCATGATGGTGAGTCTGGGGTGGCTTCCTTCATCCTCATGTTTGCCCCAGGAGGTCCCTAGTGAACGCTGAGGACAAAGTGGCCGACCTGGGCTAATCCACATGCAGGAGCACATCTGACCTGCCCAGGATTCAGAGTGACCCATTTGAGGTGGCCAAGCAACAAGGGAACCCTTCTGAAATCCTAACTCTTGGCTATGACCTGAGGGCCCATCTGGACTCTGACCTGAAACACCTTCCTCCCCACAAATCCTCCTTTCTGTTCTTCAGGTGAGGAAGCTTATTTTTGCCTCAGGCCTTTGTACTTGCTGCCTGGTCGGCTCAAAAAGGTTTTCTCTGACTCCTAGAAGGGCTGGCTCCTTTGTGTACATCAGTTCTCATCCCCATGCCTCCTCCTCCCAAGGGCTCTCTTCACTGCCCTGTGAATACAGTGACTGTGAATGCAGTGACTCCGCCCAGTACCATCACTATCATATCACCCCTTTCATTTCCTTTATAGCATTTATTGTTACTCAAGGCTTTAGTTGTTTATTTCCTTGCTTAATGTGCCTTCCCTGTGAGTCTAAGCTGTAGGGGAGTGGGAGCCTAGTCTGATTTGTTCATTGTTGTGGCCCTAGGTCTTAGGGAAGTGCCCAGCACATGGTACATACTCAATAAATATCTTTGGTACAAATGAATGAATCTGAGCATCACTCTTAATGTACTAAACTTGGCTTTACGTGAACACTCAGTCTCTGTTGCCAGTAAACTTCCCTGGTTTCTGGTTGAAAATACTAGCACACAGTTTTATAACTCTGAAACAGTGGAATTTAGTTGAATGCAATGCCAGGAATAGAGCTGGATTTTTGTAAGATCGCAAAAAGGAGAGTAAACCAGGAGATTTAAAAATACCACAATATGATTTACTGTAAAGTAAAAAAAAAAAGCTTGGTAATCCAAGCAGCGTTTTTATAAATATTATGTTTTCTTATTTCTCTGTTTAATAAAGAGAAAAGCCACCTTGATGCTTGCTTGGGGCTGAGCACTTAAAAAGTTCAAAACTGAGAACCAGTGAGGAAATTCAATCCTGCCTATTCATTTGGAAATGTTCCTTTGGAGAATTTCCTTTTCCTGTTTTTCCTGGGGAGAGCACAGGTTAGTTAGTTCTTTCCTGAAGCAGCTTTACTTTCTGTCTTTTTCCTGATTTGAAGGAAACACAATCAGCCCAGACAGTGTTTCAAAGATGTCTTCATTGGAGAGGTAGCATGAGGAAGGCCCACTCACCCTCATGGTTTTAGCCTCCAAGCTGCCTCACGGCATTTCCCTCGCTTACTGTTCTTGCTCTGACTTGCCATTCTCCTTCTAGTCCCATTCCTTCTCTTGCTTCCAGGCCACTGTTATTTCAATATCCTGCCTACACTTGAAATTTAACATATCAAAACAGCCCAGTATCTGACGACCAGAACCAACACCCTCTCCAGTTCCCAACACGCCTTCAGAAGTTCCACTTAATGTGTTAGCCCCTGAGAAGGAGGGTCTTGGGATTATTTTGTGCTCCTTTCCTACATCTTCTGAACAGTATCAAGGGTCTCCAGGATTCTGTGGCACTGGAGGAACCCCTGTGGGCCTCCTGGGTTTCCTTGAGTCTTGGGCAGGAGGGCAGCCTCTTTAGTGGATCTATCAATATTCCTGCTCTCTTGCTCAGTGCCCCTTGGCATCTGCCCTTCTTGTCCACAGACCACAGTTAGCCTCTGCACCAGGTCTGGCTGATGAGAATGCCTCTTTTTTCCATGCCCTTCTGCTCCAGCACTGCTCTCCTCAATGGGAGGGTCTGGTCTTGGCCTCCCAAAGTAGCAGCTCTGCCATTAATGGAGATGCTGGCCCTGAGATTCCTCAGCAGGCCCTTCCCTGCCCCAGCAGGTGCATGTGTCAGTGACCCCTGGGCCTGTGGTTCTCCCCCATCCCACCAGCACTCACTTTTCCAGAGCACAGAAAACCAAAGATAGACTTTAAGCCTATAGCTCCTGAAATAGTTTGCTTTTATGACAGCTCTTTTATTTTTTTTTAAGTTTATTTATTTTTGAGAGAAAGGGGAAGGGGCAGAGAAAGGGGGAGACAGAGAATCCCAAGCAGGATCCACACTGTCAGCACAGAGTCCCCGAATGCACAAACCGCACAAAACATGAGATCAATCATGACCTGGCTGAAATCAAGAGTCAGATGCCTAACAGACTGAGCCACCCGGGTGCCCCTAAAACAACTCTTTTAAACAGAACAAGACTTGCAAAAATTCCTTTAAAATATGCCACTCTTCACTAACAATCTCAAACACAGGATTGAGCAGTTTCTTTTATCCAAAAATATGTGTTGAAAATCTAGAATGTACAGGCAGTCCAGATGGACATGAAGCCTACAGTTCTAAGGAAGCAAGCATTGATAAAACAATCACATGAGGATGTGTACTTACAATAGTGATAAATGTTAAAGGAAAGAACAAGGTGCTAAGAGAGAAAATAACTCGTGTGAGTGACCCTATTTAGGATGCAAGCCAGGAACTCACGGTGGAAGTGATTTGAACTTGCAACTTAAAAATTGAGTAGGGGCTAGGGAAGCAAAAAAGTGAGATTGTGGGGATAATGCACAAGGTTAGGAAACTGCATGCAAAAGAATTGAAGAAGCATGAGCTTATTTCTGTGTTGGAACTTAATGAAGGCCAGGCCTGCTGGAGAGAATGAATCAGTCAGCCAGTGGGAACAGTGGATATGAGGTGAGGTTGGAGAGATGGTCAAGGGGACTTTGTAGACAATGTTTGGAATGCATATTTTATTGTAAAAACAAATGAAAGCTATAGATGGAATTTAAACAAGGAAGTTAATATTTACAATCTGGAGAATGGGCTGAAAGGAGTAGGGTATGGAGTCAGGGAGACCAGTTAGAAGGTTATTGGAGGAGTCTTAGCTTACTGGGGAAGTGGTAGAGATGGGAAGACATGGATCGATTCAAGACATACTTTGGAGTTAACCATGAGGGTCTTCAGTGTTAGATTAAATGTGTGGCATGTGATAGGGTGGTGTCATAATAAGTCTTGGATTTCTGCCTTGAGTGCTTGGTTGTATAGGGAGGTCTTTCAGTGATATTGGTTAAGATTTAGAGAGGAACAGATTTGGGGGCTGGAGAAAAAGAGCTGACTTTGGGACAGGTTGGTTTGAGATGTCTTAGATATCAAAAGGAGATGTCATGTTGATGGAATGCTATATAGAAATGGGGAAGAATAGATATTTGGGAACATTGACATAAAGACGGTAGTTACAACGACAGGAGTAGATGAGATTGCCTGGCAAGAGAACAGAGAAAAGAAGGCTCTGAGTAGTTAGGTTGCCCTTATCTACATGATACTAAATAACCAGTCAGTTTTGTCAACAAATAAACAATTTCTTGTTGACATGAATTGCCTGTTTAACTGAATTGACCCATTGATTCAATAGCTCCAGGAACTCCTGATGTGGACATGGCTGAATAAATCAACACTTTCCCATTCCTTCATGGAAATCACCTCCTATAGCAACACAGAGAAAGAAAATTAATTCAATAATTTTCTTGTCCCTTCTCCCCCTTTTTGGGTGAAACTTAAAGATTAAATATAGTCTCTGGACTCAAAAATACGTGAATGCGATTTAAAGAAGCTCAGATGTAGCAGAAGTCATGAGGAAGAAAGCAAAGAGAAGAAACACAGGGATTAGAGAGAGTGATATCAGGTCTCAGAAAGCACCAGAAAGAAAATATTCCTCCATGACAAGAGGTTCCTAAATGCGTTTCTTCTCCCTAGCTCTGGTTTGGTTCAGAGAATCAGAGGTGGCAGGACCATACAAAGACTCAAACAGACATGCCATGTTGGCAGGAAATCCCTGTCTCTGTTGTGGTAGAGAAGAAAAATCTCTGGGTTATAAAACCTGACAACTGGAAGACTACCCTGACTTCTCTCTCATTTCCAGGAAACTTTTGGATGGAGTTGGTCCAAGGTGATCTAATTCATTCAACAATGAGCAATAAAAATAAATTAGTGCAACATTGACATAAAGATACTAAAATAAAACAGAAGAAATGAGTAGCAATCAAAAGAAGACCTATCCAAAATCTGTTATTGTAGAGTGCATAAAAATTATGACTAAACTTTTTGCCATGAATTTTTAAAAAATTAAATAATTGTATTTATAAAGGAAGCCCCCCCCCCAAATAAAAGTGTAGGAAATCAGGGATAAGGCAAGGAGATGAAGCATGAGTTACCTGGAAAAGTGTGGAAGAAAAAACAAACGTCACAGTAATGAAGTCAAAATTGGAAGGAGCATAACAGTGGACACCACTGAACATGTAGTAAGGAACCTAGAAAGTAGCAGGGAGAGAAGCTAACAAAATAAATGGAAATGAAATGGGAGTTTAAAGGGAATAAAGAAGAAAAATATATATGGGAGACAAAAGGCAATCCAAAATTCACAAAATTAGAGTCTCCAAAGACAAAAACTCAAATAATGAAACATTGAAAAACTGAAAACATACCATAAAATCGTATGACAGAGTTGAGATTGCTAACATCAATCAATATAAATGAGCTTAACTCTCCCACTAAAAGAAAATATTTCCAGCTTCACTTAAAAAGGGAAGCCTAACTCTGGACAAGAGCCAACCCTAAAATAAAGTGACTCAAAAAGGTTGAAAATAAACTGATGGGTAAATGAAAACAATAAGAAAGCAAGCATTGAGACATGAACATCAGCCAAGGTAGAACACAAGCCAAAGGCATTAACTGAGTCAAAGAAGGAATTTATTTATAATACTAAATTATTCAGTAATGCACAATGAAGATATCACAGTCATGATAGCTGTCCACTGAACCACATAGTATTCATAAAGTGGAAATAACAGGAAATAAAGGAGAAAAAGATAGAAACATAGTAAAATAGATATTAAGGGTTTCTCAACTAGATAAAGGGGCAGCAAAATAGAGCCGAAGCTTAAACACAAAATTAAAAATAAAACAAAACAAAACACCTTCTATTAGAAATTTTAAAACTTGCTCTTTAATGGCTTTAGGTTCAATGAGGAAATGAAGACTCCAGTAAGAAAACATTGATAATTAAAACATTGCAGTTCAGAGTCTAATAGATATTGCAAAGTGGTGCTCAGAAGAAACTTCATAGCCATGTACACATGGATCAGTCAAAACGAAAGAGTAAAAATAAACTAGTCCGGGAGTGGTATTTGGTAGCCCCATGAATACACACTCAGCGTTCTTTCTAAACAAAATGACATCAAATCCAGGCTAGGCGTTGAAACGAGCTGGTTTTGCTGTCCCACAGATCTTGTCTCAGTGCATAGGTGCACATTTTTCATTTGGAAATACTTGATAGTCTATCTTCCATCCATTTTTGGAGACATCGACCTAGGATTAAATGAGGAGTTAGCCAACCACTTCTGTCCTACTCTGTCCCCCAGGGGAACAGAGATGGAGAAGTAAATAGGTGCATGCATCAGAAAGGGGATGGAACATGCAAGAAAAGATAATTGGAGGAAGATTTATTTATACAGATGTGGATGAGGGCAGTGATTTTCAACCTTGGCTGACATTAGAATTGCCTGAAAAGCTTTTAAAAAATATCAGTGTCCCTGGCCTTTCCTTTTGTAGTACTTTATAACAATTTGTATTTATTTTATCAATGTCTGTCTTCCTCAAGACTTTAAGTTTCATAAGAACAGAAACCCCTTCCATTTGGACTCCCTGTGGCTAGTTCAGTGCCTGCTCAGTCATTCCAGAAAATTTAATTTAATTGTTCTTTGGTAAAGCCTACACATTTTAAAGAACTCTCAAAGAGTCTAAGGAGTAGTAGGGTTGGGGACCATGGGTTCTGGAGTCCTTGAGGGAGAGTACAGGAACCTGGGACTTCCTGAAAACTGACTGTGTCTGCCCTTAAAGCTCAAAGGAATTAGCTATTGGAACCTGGAAGTATGGACAAGACCACACTAAGAAGAGCAGTAATCTTTGATCAAGGAACAAAACCAATTTGAGGAAAAGTTGTAGTACTGGAGAATGGTGGGACTCACATCATGGAACACGATGTATTTGATTTGTCAACCGTTTAAAGGGCCATGAAGAGGAACGTAGACACACGTGTGCATTTGCACCCATCGGTCATATGTAACATGCGGCTATAGGTACAAAGCAATCCCAATGTTCACTACCTTGGTCACCTTACAAACACACCAACAATGGCTAAGGCTATGGTTCTCAGCTGAAGCTTGCACCTTTAGGGTTGTTGACACATAGGCTGATGGGCACCCGCCCACCAAGGGTTCTGATTCAGTAGGTGGGTAGAGCCTGAGTTTCTGATTTTCTAGTAGGTTCTCAGCTGATACAGAAGCTGCTGGTCTGAAGATCACTTGACTGAAGTTTAGAGATATCTCTCTTCTGGTTTTGGTTTTTGATTTTTGGTCTTCTGGTTTTGGTTTGGCTTTTGTTCTTCTGTTTGTGTAAACTATGCTAATTCACACATCGTGGATCCGTGTTGGCTTCGTGTGCTAACTGCAGAGCACCCTCGGTGCCCTTCACTGCAATTGCTCTGAGTCCTGGTTTTTTTTCAGCATGGTCTTTGTCATTTGGATTTCTTTTACTCTGCTTAGTTCTATTTCTATTAGTTCCTGCAAAGTTCTGTTCATTACCAGAAGGTAAGGAGGTATCACTTTCACATATATCACCAAACTTTGCCAAATGCAACTGTTGACCATCCGCAGGATCACTGATTCAGTGATATTCTCCTCCTGCAGCTGCTCTTGGCGGAGTTACAGATGACATTAGCTTCAGATTGGCCAAGAAGCAAGTTGTGGCACTACCATTTCCTGCCTATGCAACATTGGATAAATGATTTGGGTAAGTTTCTCACTGGCAAAATGCAGGTATTCATTCCTTCAGAGGATTGCTGTGAGGCCACAATGAGATAAGATATGCAAGAGGAAAAGAGCCTGGTTCAATCAACATTAGCTAATGATGGATCACCTGAAATTTTGACAAACAGGAAATTTCACGATGAACGTTACCTGAAAAAAAATTTACTTTCCTTCTTAGAGTTAATTTACTTTTGGGCAGTGTTTCTCAAACTATGTTTCTATAAGCAGTGGGCTTAGTGGTTAAGACTCACAGTCTAAAGTTGGTATTAGAATCTGGGCTCTGCCATTGACTAGCTATGTAACCCTACGGTGTAACTTACCCTTGGTTTTAGCATCTGTGAAATGAGGATGGGAATAGATCCTTCCTCAGAAGGTTATATGAGGATTAATTAACATAAGGCATACATAGGGCTCAGGCCATTTCTGGACATTTCCTAAGCACACAATAAATTTAACTATTATCAGGTTTTGGAGAACAATGGAGTCTGATGAACTTGATCTAGAGTTTGTGCTTCAAAAATAATAAGTGCAAGCAATAAATAAAAGATTCATAAATAGAATGTTGTTTTCCTTCATTACATTTTTAATCTCCAGTGATGGCTACAGTTTGTCTTCAAATGAGCACAGAAAAAACCAGTGCTTATTCTAATAGTTTTTTCTCCCTCAGAATCCCACACTTGAAGAGTGTTTTCTGGGTGAGCTGTGTGGGGAGTTTTAACTTTGTTGAGAGAGGCATTGTGCTAAGTATTTCATAAATGCTATCAGCTATATCTCACAATTACTCTAGGAGGCCAATATTTCAGGTTAAGTTTTAAGTTCTATAAGGTTGCACATATATCACCTATCTTCCAATGAATTGTTCCAAGTTAATATGATAGAATAAGAAGCATTAATATTTTATTGTGCTCTACATTTAGTTACTCTCTCAAATGAGTGAACACACTGAGAATTATTGTTTGATTACTTTCATGTCATACTATTAAAAAACCTATCATGGCGATATGACCTGGAGTTTTGCTACTATACCTTTTTCTTAGCTGTGGGACACACACACACACACACACACATACACTCTAAAGACTTACACATAGGAATGTACACCCTTGTAAATCTATTCCTAGTAAATCACCAGAAAGTTTCAAGAGTACATGAATTAATGTATTGTTTTCTCTACTCATCCTATTTTGCTTTTAGCACTGTTAAATTTGGTCTTGCTTAGCATAATTCTCAATAAATTCTTGTGGAAGAAACATACATTCTACTGAATTCTCTGACATGTGCAATAACCCACCAGTGAGATCCATCTGGGTTCTCCTAAAAAAAAATAGTTTAGAGTCACTGACCTATGTCTCTACATTCCGACCATTTCCTTTTCCAGCTCATTGATAAACATTTTTTCATAGAAGGCTAATGGGGCCTTCTAGACAATGCCTGGTAGGCCCAGCCCAGCCATTAGGACTGAAGGAAGTATCCAGCCTTCTTTGTTTATAAGCTGCTTGAGCCTAGCAGGTAGGTCATGACTTTAAAAATATTTTCTCCATTCTGAATAGTGGGTGGAATCAATCCAGTTTCTGGCAGAGGCCTCGAGGAGTCACGTTGACACCACCTGGGGCTCCAAAGCTGAGTTTGTCTGGCTTGGAGGGGCGGCCGGTCCTGCTTCCCCGAACCAGGCTGGTGGCTGTCCTCTGATAGGGCCACTGTTGAGTTGCGCTGAATGTTCACACCACCCCGATGAGGGATACAAATATATTTGCCACTGGTGAGCCGTTGGTAATTAACGTGTGCTTTGTGGTTTTAATCTTTCTTTAATCTATAAAGCTATAAAAATTTACAGTGCGATTTTAGAATCAGGAGAATTGCTAAATTGCATAGCTCAGTCCTTAAAGTTAACCTATTTCATCAGATCAAAACTGCAAGGAGAGTGTCTGCGGAGAGTCCTCCTGTTCTGTCCCCATTATCTTTTCTCAGTGGTCTTGTTTTCTCCCTTACCCAGAAGTCATTGGAAACAGGAGAGCCATCTCTCTGTCACACAGGCACGCGCAGCGCCCAAAAGAAAACAAACCATGCACAGTACATGGTATATAAAACAAAAGAAGAAGAACATCTTAGGTAAATACCAGACTACTTATTTTATGATTTTTAAATGTCATTTTTGCTCCAATATTGACTTTTTTTATGGAGGATGAATTATAGATCTTGCAGCACTGAGGGATCAAGGTTTCCTTTCTTCAACACAGCTGGTCAGGTTACAAATTGAAGTCATGGTAATTAGTTATGAGTTTCTTAGCGCCAAAGACCAGACCGCTGAGAAAACTCTTGCAAGGTGACCCCTCAGGGGAAGACAATACGCCAGGGAAAGAACCAGAATGGGCAACAAAGAAGCAGAAAACAACTTCCCAATCTTGTTGCTACAAACAGATGTTGCCGCAGGCACTGGCTTGCAAGAACGAAATACAATACAATCTTTCATTTGTCTGACCAGGCTTCTCTCTCCAAGAACTGGTTTCCAGGCAAATTATTTCAGGGCTGCACTGGCTGGTAAAAAGGCAGTGGACTTGGAAGCACTCGTCCTGGGTGACCCCAGGGCTCAGAAATGATGCTGTGCGAAGTGAAAGGGGTTGAGCTGAGGTCACGGGGAGACCCAGAGCCAGAAACCAGGTCACGGGGAGGGAGGGGGCAGCCAGACTTCCAAGAAGAGGTTTCGAGAAACTAGCTAGAGGGAACGGGTGTGAACTGAGATTCCTGGAGGGAGGTCAGGAGAGGCTAACGGGGAAAGAAAGAGAAAACTGAGTTAGTTCCACTGCTGCCCTCCTCACCCATGGTTTTGATTGTTTGCTTAGTGTCTACACAGACAGAGATGTAGGCTTAAAGAAATGTAGATTGAATGAGGAAAATTCCATTCACACAGACAACAAAACAAAACAAAACAAAACAAACTTTAATCCAGACCAATGGGGTTAGGATCTTTTGGGAGGAAACCCCTTTGTTTTCTTTGGGAAAGGTGCTTTTTTAAAACCATGGTATGTGAATTAACTGGCCTGTGGTCCTACTTGCTTGTATAGGCAAGTGAGGCTACTGTAGCTTCAAGGTGCATTTTGCCAAAAATCACATTATTCTGTCGGAAGTTAAAGGCAAAAATTACCCCAAATTTATAATTGCTTAAATCTTGAATTTGTTGCTCTCCATCTTCCTTAATCCAAGAACTTCTATAATAGCATCATTTTTTGTGTGCAAGCAATGCTACTGAGAATAGCTAACATTTATTGGAAACCTATTGTCTGCCTGGCACTGCATCTGTAACAATAATAGTAGGCCACACTTCCATAGTGCATTTAGGCATCAGGAATATTTTAAGGTTTACATCTGTTACATCATTGGATTCCCACAAGAATCCTGTAATATGGTTATGATTATTACCTTCTCTTTGCATGTGAGAAATCCAGGGCCCAGTGAAGATAAATGAGTTGTCCCAAAGCTGTGTAGCTAGTGAGTGACAGAACCAGTATTTGAGCCAGACTATGTGGTTTCAGAGTCTGGGCTCTGAATGGCAACACTAATTTCATTTCATGCTAATAAAAGTCTTTGAAGTAGGTAGCTACTATTGTCATCGTTTCCATTTTACATAGGAGGAGATTGAAACACAGGAGTGAAATAACTTAAGCAAGATTGCCTAGCAAGTGGGAGAGCTGGGGTTCAGATCCAAGTTGGTTTAAATCCCACCTTAACCAAAGGTAGAACTGTGGTTGGCAGCTTGAGACCTATGCCTTTCTTTTCTTTCACTTTTTTTTAATTGAAGTATAATTAACATGCAGTGTCGTATTAATTTCAGGTGTCTAATATAGTGATTCTATAGAATTATTGAATAATTCTATACATTGGTCAGTGCTCATCATGAGAAGTGTACTCTTAGTCCCCTTCACCTAATTCACCCATTCCTCCACCCACATCCCCTCTGGTAACCATCTGTTTGTTCTCTATAGTTAAGACTCTGTATCTTGGTTTGTCTCTCTTTTTAATTTTTTTTTTTTTTTGGTTCATTTGTTTTGTTTCTTAAATTCCACATGTGAGTGAAATCATATGGTATTTGTCTTTCTCTGACTGACTTATTTCACTTAGTCTTATACTCTCTAAACCCATCTACATTGTTGCAAATGGCAAGATTTTATTCTTTTTATGGCTGAGTAATATTCCGTGTGTGTGTGTGTGTGTGTGTGTATGCGTACCACTCTCATTTATCTATTCATCTATGGATGGATACTTGGGCTGGTTCAGCATCTTGGCTATTATAAATAATGCTGCAACAAACATAGGGGTGCATATATCTTTTTGAATTGCTGTTTTCATATCCTTTGCCTAAATACCCAATAGTGAAATTACTGCATCAAATGGTAATTCTATTTTTAATTTTTGAGTAACCTCCATACTGTTTTCCACGGTGACTGAATCAATTTACATTTCCACCAACGGTGTACAAGAGTTTCTTTTTTTTTTCCCCCACATCCTCACCAAAACTTGTTATTTCTTGTGTTTTTGATTTTAGCCATTTTGACAAGTACAAAGTGATATCTCATTGGGGTTAATATGCAAAACATATGAAGAACTTAGACAATGCAACACCAAAACTAAATAATCCAATTAAAAATGGGCAGAGGCCTTGAATAGACATTTCTCCAAAGATGATGTACAGATGGCCAATAGACACATGTAAAGAAGCTCAGTATCACTAATCATCAGGGAAATGCAAAGGAGACCTGTGCTTTTCAAACATTCATGTATATGAGTCACCTGGGGATTTTGGAAAATACAGGTCAGTTCCAGTTCCATAGACTCAGAGTGGGACCCAAGCTCCCAGGCAGTGTTGTGGGATCACAGACCACACTGGGCCATGAAATACAAGGCGTTTCTCCACTGCTCCTCACCCCTGACATGTGTATGTCATGAGTGTATCTCTGGAGGCAACAAACTTAGCTTGAGATTCCGCCACTTAAATGAATTCACACTTTTCTTTCCTAAAACATACATCCATTGAGATTCAAGGAGTTTCTTTTACATGTATAAGCAGCTATACTCTTTTTAATTCCCTGAGATGCATGTAGTTATCAAATTCATCTGAAATGTTGTCACTTTCTCCATAAAATATCTCTTTACATTTCTTTTACGTACATTCCTTCTTGATTTGCATTTATGTCCTTTTGTTCTGATCTACCTAATAAACTCAAACTGATCATCAACCCACTATTTATAAGACATATTGAGTTTAATACTTCACTCAGGGGGCTTCTAATCACCTACTTCTAAAACAAAATATGGAATCCTATTTTGTCCATTTCTCTTCATTCAGAAGACCCTCCATTTAATTCATTATCTTGAAATTCCTGCACTATTCTTACCCTCCAGCTTAGCTCTGCCTTTCTGTTTCCTTTTTTCTTTAAACACCACTGTATTCTGAACTTCAAATCTATATGTCAACGGTGGCTTACCCAACCCCTAGAAGGATCTAGTACAATATCCTGGAATTTATGATTTATGCCAAGCCCCCTCGTCAGCCTCACTTCCACTGCCAACTGAGCTGAAAATTGAAATGCTGGCTCAGTCTGTAGAGTCAGACCCTCTTCTGTTGTGTTAACTAATTCATTACTAACCTTAGCTTGAGTGTTTTGCTTACCCAAGAGCACCTCATATTGAAGAATTTAAATTTCACATGCAATCTCTTTATTCCTTTCCTTCATTGATCAAACTTATTCAGGGCAACAATTATCTCCCTCTGGATACTAATTTTCTCCCCCATTTCATGGCATCCTCAAACAAAGCTCACAGGCACATTGCAATCCTTCATTAACTGAAAACATGCAAAGTGCACAAGTCTTTCCAATGGAAAATTCGATGCAGAAGCCAAATGAGGTAAATTGCATTACTTGACCCACCCTGGGACAGTTTAAACAGTGTTACATATTAATACACTGCCAAATCTCAAGATGATGGGAAGATTCTCATCAGAGCCCAAAGTAGTTAATGAAGGAGAGAGACCACCCTTGCCACAAACAGATGATCATGGATGGGCCTCTGATGAGAAGTACTCAGGAACATTGTTCGAGTGGGCAGAAAATGACAGAGCAAGTTACCCAAGGGCACTGTGACTAGGCACCCTCTCAACTTGGTATCTAATTAATACATTCATGATCTTTGTGCATAGCCACGTTTTTCATTTTATAATTTCACTTAATATATGTGGAATTATTTGTACTCGAATTATTACTCTTGCTGTTTTCCATGTCTTACTATATTCTGTCACCTAGAAATGCACCCTCGCTGCATGTATTTTTATTCTTCCAGCGTTAACATGTTTGAATTACAGTTATTTTAGGGAATTTCTTTTGGTTGTGCCTACAGAGAGGGGGCAGCAGTATTTTAATACAATCTCAGTCAAAAACTACGGGGTTTTCATCTATCCTAGATACTAAGAAAGGTGCTCCTGGAATAATTTTGATTATTCCTGTCCACTGACTCCTGTGTCCCATAGCTGTAACGTCATCAGTTCCTGACCCAGCTTTTTCTGGACTTTGGATTCCTGACTGACCTTGGAAAAGTTAAATGTTCCCATAAATTGGGAACTCCCAAAACTAATTGCTCATTTCACTGTCCAAGAAGCTGACTTTTCTGGATTGCCTTGCAAACGTGATCATGTAGACCTCACAAGTCAATGTTAATGCCCCTGGACTTTGGCCCTGCTCAGTCTCAGTGATCCCATTGGCTACAATGACTTGACTATTCTTTTTTATATAAAAAAAAAATTAACATTTAATTATTATTGAGAGACAGAGAGAAACAGAGCATAAACATGGGAGGGGGCAGAGAGAGGGGGAGACACAGAATCTGAAGCAGACTTCAGGCTCTGAGCCATCAGCACAGAGCCCAACATGGGGCTCAAACTCACAAACCATGAGATCATGACCCTAGCCGAAATCGGATGCTTAACTGACTGAGCCACCAAGGCACCCCATTGCTTATTCTGACAATAATATGGAATTACAATATTAGTATTAATAAAAATAATGATAATGGAAAGCCCCCCCACCCTCAGCTTCAAGATTGTATTGACTTCTACAATATTCATTCACCTTCATTTAGGAAATGTTTATTACATGGCCTCTCCATGTAGAGACTAGACTTATTTGGGTGCATCTTGCCTGCAGGAGTAGTCTGAGTGACCATCAGCCTTGCCCTTCAACCTCCTGAGTAATGGATTCACACCACTGTTTAGCACTTCTGCATATCAAACCTTGGGAAGGGTTCCCAATGTCAGGACCTACTTACACATTAAATGCTTTCATGGGGTCAGGGAAGAGAGGCCAAGGTTAATGTGCTCTGGTCCCTGGTCTCTTTTCACGTGTCTCTTCTCTGTTGTGCTGCAAGCACCATGTCTGCAGGAATGTGTTGTGACCAGCATACACAATAAGAGTCCTATAGCATGTGACTGACAACATTATTCAGCAAGTAGTCCAGAAGAATGCTAGCCAAACATGGCTGTGGCTCCAGAATCAAGAAAGTCCCTCTGCAGAGGTCTCAAAGGGGCTGCGAGCTCTGCCCCACAGAGCCCGGTGTCCCCTGTCACCAGAATCTGTTAATTCCTTCATATCTCTGAGTCTGACAGTGACAGAGTATACCGTATCTTTGTCATCATGTACTGTCTGACTTTTTTCTCTGTAGAGGGTCTTTCATGAGCTGGAACAGCTTGCTGGATGTTTTCTTCACTGAGATGGGTGATGATGGCTAAACCCACACATGAGCACCCGGGCTACACTTCCCACTGGGGAGACATATATGAAAACACATTAATGTATATATTTAATTGGGTTATAATCTATTGACCATAGATACTAAGGCACTGAGCAAGCAATTAACAAAACAGCTTTGACTAAATATAGTTAGCACTAAATATAGTTGGTTAATTGGTATTTAATATGCTTATTAAATGTCAATTAAATATCTTTAGCAATGAATTGGTACCTAATTAACTTACTATAGCTATCCTGTTACTTGACATTTGAACAGCTAAATATTCTCTACAAGTTTAATGTTTTAATAAGAAACAAATTATCCATGTATCGCTCATGAATTTTTCAGTTAGTTTAATGGGATTTAAATGTATCTCCCAACTTGGATACATGTTTTTCTTAAATCAACAGATATTTTATATTTCATATCACTTTTAAACTTAGAGGGCTGATTACATGAGAAGAAAGAGCTCTAGAAGTCAAAAATCCTGTGTTCTAATCTCGGTTCTACCACAGACACCCTGTGTTATCTTAGACACGTTAGTTTACTTCTCTGGAGCTTCCATTTCCTCCTCTGCAATAAGAATAAAAACTGCAATTACTGTAAAAATAAATTTACCTAAAAAATAGGAAGGTACTTAAATAAGCAAGACATTTTCTTAAAAATAATGCTATAAAATTCTTAGAAAGATTGTGTGTAATCATTATATTGACTGAATCTTCATATTCATATGTAAATCCTTAAGTTAATTTATGGTTAGAATGGAAATCCAATGGCACCATTTTCTGAATTGTCCCTAAAGGGTAACATAAACCTGGTTTTATTAAACCCTCAGCTGTGGAGATACGTGGGCTACTCTTCAAAACACACATGCCTTCCTCTTCTGGCCATTTGCCCCTTTATCTGCTTCTGCCCATTTACCTTATGGGTTTGAACATGTAGCAAACTGTTGGTGTTTTGGGCAGGAATTGCTGGGTTTTGACTTTGGTTCTCTCTCAGTGTATGTTGTGTTTTAAATATCACAGTTACTTGGTTTATGGTCTTAACTGAACTCTGTGTTAATTCCACTATGTACTTGCCTTTTAAGGCTGGTCAACGATTTATCGTCTTAGCAGCCTCCTTGTGTCTCCACTTATGTTCACTTGCTTTACATCTTCTGCACTTCATAAACAAGGCTTCTTTTATTAAACGACTTGCAATAATTTTAGTGATAATTACCCTATCTTGGTTCACTACCCCAGAACCCCCACACTCATCAAACATTTGCTTCACTTGTGCTATAAATGACAAATTAAGTAGAAAAGAGGTGCGTGGAGTGCCTACTTTAGAATTTGTTGTTGAGCCTTTTATAAATGATTTCATGGCTTGCATTTTCTTTCTTTCTTTTTTTATTTTTTGTATTTTTTATGGTTTCAAACTATGCCTGTTGTTACTGACTAATTTATAGAGGTTGCGGTCAGCCTTGTCATCTTGGCTTAACCCAGTTTTGTTTCCAGGGGCAATATACATTGTGGAAGTTAATTGTTCCCTAACCACTTTTTCCATATGGCAGAGTGAGTCTCGCTGTAATAGCTTTGGAATGATTTATCCAAGGTTTTGTCATGATCCCTTGATATTGCTTGAGAAGTCTCATGATATTTGTTGGGCCTTAGCATGCTACCATGTGAGTATATTACAACTGTTACCTTAAACCCACCAATTGCCTTAATTTGATCGCATGTGTGGAGATTAGTTGATAATATTTTCTCCACCAGTGAACTAAATGTTATTATCTTTATTACCATTGTTGATGCTATTGTTAGACAGGTGCAAAAATATTCTTATCTCTGCTATTTCTGAATCTTCCCCTGTGGACTTACAGTTAGTGATTAGCACTATATTCGTCATTCATTGACATATATGGAGTTCCCAATTCATACCGGGGAGAATTGCAGACTTTCAGTGAGAAGACGAACTTCAGAGTGAAGCTGAAAGACAGAGAGGATTGTGTGCTACCTCAAAAGGCTGGGACAATATAGTACAGTGCCTCAAGCCAGACACAGATCAGAAAGTTACAGTCTCTTATCTCCACTCCACTGATGACAGAAAGTGGCTCAGCTTCGATTTCTGCATCTGTAAACAGAAGAGAAAAAATAATATTTACCTTGTAGGGCTGGGGAGGATTATAGGGAGATGGTATGTTTTAAGTACCTAGTATGACGTCTTGCCAATGATAAGTTCTCAAAAACTCAGTTGTAATTGAAATAGGATGCTTTTTAAAATCTCTCAACATTAAGTATGATTTAAGCAAGTGGAAGAATAAGAAAACACTTTTTAAAGTATGCTGAGGTTTTATTAATACCCAATAAAAACAAGGTAGTAAATGATAGCAAGTCTGTGTACTGAGTATGTGTGCTGTCCACAATAACATTAGTCATCAGAGTACCTGGTCTTTTAATTGGTACTTCCTTAGTCCACTGAAGAAAAGCAAAGAGGAAAAAAAAAGGTGTTTATTTCTCAATCCCTGTATAATGGACTGTCTTGACTGCACTGTTTGAAACACAGTGAAGAAGTTTTGATATTTGTAGAACACATCATGTTTTGAAAGAGTTGGTATATGTATTTTAACTTGAGTGTATCAGGCCACTAGAATGAAGACATTCCAATTTCCATGTCAAGATGATAACTGGATTATTTAGGTGTCAAAAATACAAGATGTGCATTAAACCACTTTCTACCTTGGTAAAATGAGATTCTGCATGGGAGATGTATACACACTAGTCCTGTGTAAGTCAAACAAATAAACATTATCTGCACTCAGGCAATAGAGCGGGATAAGCACTTATGAATCAAACACTGGCATTCAAAGAGAGCTGAGTTCACCTGACTACCAAGACATAGTCTTTGCATGTGTACTTGAACTGGCATATGTCAGCACATTCACTGCAGTTTTTACATTAAGAAGAGATCTACTTTGCGGAACAGGCCATCAAGCAGAACCCATGTCACTTTATCACTCTGAGTTTATAACAGAAATACACGCACACACATACACACACACACACACACACACACACACACACACACACACACACCATCCTGGGAGTATCCTTAAGGCAAATCATGACTGAATATTGAGCCTATACTATGGCCAGGCAGGACTTGTGCTAGGCTCTGGGGAGCCCACGATGAAGAAGACAGGGAGCTTGTGATCTAGCAATGGAAACAGAAGCTTATGCATATTCCTTCATGCAGTGTGATTCATACAGTACCAGATGAAGGGCTTTGGGAGCACAGAAGAGGTAGCATGGAATTCTGCTATGCAGTTGGGGTAGAGCATATGGACAAAGAGGGGAGCATGTTGGTAAGCAAAGTATATTATCCAATTTCTACAACTTAATGCTATTTATATTTCATAATCTATGGATTTCCAACCCCAATACCTGTGGAATTTAAACCCTTGGGTTATCCTGCTAAATGCACCAGCATACTTGCTCTTATTGCCACCAAAAATAACTGTAAGTTATGGTGATGATTAAAATTGGGTAGAAATGAATCGAAAAGGCGCTTTGATGAAACTCTCTACTTCTTTCTTCAAACTGATTGGCTGTTATATCTAAGTGAGTGGTTATTTTGATGTTAAGTGAAGGGATCTGCAACTAAGAAAATTACCTGGTATCACATACTTGTTATAACTAACTAATTTCTCACAACCACTCTGAGAATTTCATTAGCATTGACATGTATTGACAAAGTCTGGCCTTAAATCGTCTCCCTCTCAAAAATAATCACAACTATTAGTATTATTATTTAACGAGTGGGTTCGTATAGATTATCCAATTCAATCCTTCCAACACCCTGGGGTTTATCAAGTACATGAACTATTATAATAGCATACGTACTTGTCATCTGTTACCAAATGTTTCCCATCACATCTACTCACCACACTGCTTTCAAGGTATACTTTTCAAAAGACAGATCCGTTTATGTCCTCTCTTGCTTAAAAACCTTCTGTGATCTCCAATGTCTAATAGAATAAAACCTAGGCAGCCTGACCATTTATAAATTGATACCAAGCTACGTTTCCTGTCTCGCGTTCTGCCATTCTTGGTGATGCTCGCCAATCACACCTAACTACTTACTGTTCTTTGAGCCTGTCTTGCCCTTCTTGGCACCATGCTTTCGGTCACACCGATGTCATTCATCTTTATGTGTCCCGTACATATTGGAGGATTCCTTCCATAAATATAGAGGATATAATTAAGTATCATTATCCTTATTTCACAAAAAAGTGATGTGGTGCTCAAAGAGTTTTGCAAACTTGCCTGAGGATATGAGTCATGAGCAGAAGAGTTAATGCTAGACCCTTAGCCATACTTTATAGTGTCAATTATTCACCACAATGTCTACAGATTTCAGGCTTCCTACGAGTCATTTATAGATTGATTTTTTTTCCATTTAGCACACAATTATGGGTACAATATTAGTTTTCTGGGACTGCCATCACAAACTATCACAGACTAGATGGCTTAAACAGCAGAAATTTATTTCCCTACAGTTCTGGAGGCTAAAAGTCCAAGATCAAGCTATTGGCAGGATGGTTTCTTCTGAGGCTTTCCTGCTTTGCTTGTAGCCATCTTCTCCCACTGTCTTCACATGGTATTCCCTCTGTGTGTGTGTGTGTGTCTGTGTCCTAATTTCCTCTTCTTACAAGGACAACATTCAGATTGGATTAGGGCCCACTGTAATGACCTCATTTCAACTTAATTATCTCTCCAGAGGCCCGATCTCCAGAAACAGTCACATTCTGAAGTACAGGAGGTTAGGATTTCAATATATAAAATTGGGGGGGATACGCTTCAGCCCATAAGGGGTACCTGATATGTGCCAAACACCATCATAAGTGCTAAGCTGGGCAGACTCTGAGGCTGGCTCCACTGATGTTCACAGAGTTGGAAACCCATCACACACTCCCCTTCCCACTGACTCTGGCATTCATGGTAGGGGAGGGGACCTAAGAGAAAACTTCAACACAGTCTCCTAGGACAGTTAATTAGTCACAGGGGATTATTTATTCATCCCATTTCCTCCTTGTCACTGTCAATACCTCCAGTGACTTCGGGGTCTTGTGCTTCAGAGAAGTCAAAAAAAGTGTCATGTGTTAAATGTTGGGATTCCTACATTAAAATGTCTTGTCTAACATTTGGATGACTTAACAGAACAATGCCACAGACATGCTTACCACCTCAGTACTTACGACTTTCCGTATCAGTTGGGCTCTGGCTGCAAATGGTTAATATTGTAAAACCAGTGCTGTAAGGAAACCAGCCAAAATTTACAGGGCAAACCAGGAGTGCAGCATGAATTCAAAATCCCTTCCCCTGAGTGCCTAAGTCCTTTCTTAATGCTGTGAATCATGGGATAAAGGATTTTAGGTAAAAGCTGGAAAGTTTTCTCTTTGTACAGTCAAAAGCCAAGATTTCTCATGCTTCTCTGAAGGAAATATATCCTGTAAATGATGACAATATCGGTCACAGCCTTAATGCCCACATAAAAGAGCAATTGTGAGACAGACACCATCCTCCAGTCGTCTCTCTGAGTCCCTCGTGTGTCCCGACCACTTTTAAATCATCATGCCCTTTCTTCTCTACGGCAACAGTGAGCCCAGAAGGACCAAACATCTAAAGCATCTATTCCCAGGGGCTTCTTCTAACTCAATAGGAAAGTTTAAAACTCCTGACAAAGTCTCCTGTCTTGTTCTCCCTTCATGTCCCCTTCAGCATCTTCCTTTTCTAGTTCCCTCTGTGATGTGAAGTATTACAGATTCAGAAACACAGTGTTATATGAATACTGGAGAACTCCAAGACCAAAGATGCTCTGAGCAAACACACACAACACACTATCTGAAACAATGGAGCACCAGACAAAGCGTTAAGGTCTGACCTTGTCTAGTTGGGTTCAGAGTGCAAAGATCAGGCACAGGGAGATTTAACCGGAGGAATCCAGGCGTTAATAAATAAGGCCTGTAGTGTTCTAGTAACATCCAGCCATACTCTCTGAATATTACCTTGACCCTTTCATAACTGTTTCCACAGCCTTCTTTTCCTTGGACTTTTTTCATGTGTTCATTACATTTAAACTTTTGTTGAAACATTCTATTGCTTGGATATCTCTACTTTATAAAGATATAAATACTTTATATCTTTATATCTTTATATATTTATATTTATATATTATATAAAGATATAGATACTTTATTCTATTTCTAAGTAGACTTTGCCACTTTGAGTTGTTTTAAGAAGTCCTTATCTTTTCCTTTACTCTGCTTTCTGTGTTAGTGAAAGTACACTTCTCCCCTTGTAGAGGAGGCCATGACCCAAGAATTAGGGGATTGGTTATTGGACCTTCTGGTGTCAAGAGAAGGTTGAAAAGTGGGGTGGTGGAGATAGAAGTAGAATTTATAAGCCTGTTGGGGGCTACTGGCAGGACACTAACCTTAACAGGGCAATTGTTTACTTAAGGATTTTAGTATTTTGAAAAGTAATCAGGGGCAGGGAAGGAAAAAGAAAATAAGATAAAAACATAGAGGGAGGCAAACCGTAAGAGACTCTTAACTACAGAGAACAAACTAAGGGTTTCTGGAATATGGGTGGGGGGATGGGCTAAATGGGTGATGGGCATTAAGAAGGTCATTTGTTGGGATGAGCACTGGGTATTATATGTTAGTGCTGAATCATTAAATTCTACTCCTGAAACCAATACTACACTACATGTTAACTGACAGGAATTTAAATAAAATCTTGGAAGAAAAAAAAAAAGTAATCAGACAGTGGTATAAAACAAGTATTCTGTAAAGGAAAGCTTAATCCAATGTTGAGAGTCATCCCAAAATTCTCTCTCCCTTTCTTTTCCTGAATATGAATCTTTCTAGTGAGAATTGGTAGGAATTGTCACCTAGGCTACAGGCTGTGGGAATTTAGGGGACCCAAGAGGAGGTTAGTCTTGCCCAGTGGCTGGTAGGTCAGAGGCAGGGGCTCCATCAGGAGAAGAGAAGGTGGTTAAAAGGTGGGAAGGCTTGGGGAGGTGGAGAAGGGGCAGTAGGAGACACAGAGGAGCCATCTCTAGGAAGTCCTCCTGCCTAGAGGCTGTCCACATGGGGATTTCTGTAAAGTCTGGGCTCAGAGTTCCTTTATGGTACAAAGAGGTATGTTGGCTTGACCAGGGGGGATATCACTTCCAAAGTTTTACATTCTCTTCCCCCTGGTTCTCCTCTCCTGTGTGGTGGTGTGTCACTGGAAACTTTGACTCATAAACTTCTTTTGACTTCTTTGTGGTTCTAATCCCAGCTGTGCTGCACACCACATATTTGGTCTTGGATAAGTCATTTTTACCTCTCAGGGCTCCTGCTTCCTCATTTGTAAAAGTGAGAGGACAGTACTTACTTTGCATGTTTGCTGTGAGAATTAAATAGAACGGCCACAGGACAGAACCTACCAGTTAGTCGTGGGTGTAGTGGGCACTCAGTGGGTGCTTGGTATTGAGAACAGCGATGGTTTTTCTCTCAGTCCCTCCAGTACACCCTGTGGGGCTGTCCCCGGTACACAATAGGCACTCCACAAATGTAAAATGAAACAAGCTATAAATCTACGCTTTTGAGGAACCAGTGAGCTCCACGTGTCGGGGTTCTCTGCTCCCTGACACCCTGCTTGCCACTGCCAGACCTCACATACGTGTACCCTTTCCTCTGGCCACTTGAGAGCAGCTGTTTATTTGAACTCAGCTGTGGTTTCATTCTTCTGTGATGCTCCTCTGCCTGGAATGTACTCTTTCTTCGTTACCCAGTCAATTCCACCCCCTTTAAAATTCAGCTCAAATGTTCCTTCGTCTGGGAAGCTATCCCTGTCTCCTGTGTTACCACACCACAAATGACAGACACCCTCTTATTCCAGTCCAGGCCGTTGTCTTTCTGTCCCATTAGCCTGAGGGCACCTTTTGTGCACTGTTGTGTCCCCAGGGCCTAAGCAAGAGAGCAAAACACAGAAGGCACCCAGTAAAGGGTTTGGTAACCAAAGACAGGGCTAAATGGATGAACATGACAACGTGGCTCTTTAGCAGCAACAGAGTTTGAGTCACAAGCCGAACCATCTTTCAGTTGATAGGGCCGTGACCACAGCCTGCTGACCTCCAGGGCCTGAAGTCTGTGGCCAGAGGAAAATGGAAAAGGATTCTGGAAAAGAACTTCTCCTCTTCTCACAAACAGGCATCATGACAGAGCCACTGAGAAAAAAGAAATGGTCAACATCTTGCAAAGGGAAGAAAATAAGAAAGATCGTCTCAGTTCTGCCCAGTACCACCTCCCTTAGCATCGTTGTGGGAATAACGGATGTGGCACTGGAAGAGCCAGATGAATAGGTCCCGAAGGAAGGTGCCAGCCTGGCTATGGGTCTGCAAGTCCCTGGCTTTTGAGAACTACCCGGGACATACCCTGCTTTCAGAACCACTGCAGATAGAATGGGACTATTATGATAATCAATTAATAATCAATTAATTTAGTAATCTTCCCTTGTAGAAAACCTGCTGAAACAATGATGAATCACGCAGGCTCAACCAGACCCGAAAGATTACAGAGGGGGAGAAGTAGCTTTGCAGTTTAAACACACGCACACATGAAAAGAAAAGAAAAGAAAAGAAAAGAAAAGAAAAGAAAAGAAAAGAAAAGAAAAGAAAAGAAAAGAAAAGAGAAGAGAAGAGAAAAAAAACTTAGAAACCAAATCCCCTAGTGTGGCTGTCTCTGGAAAATGAATTCCACAGGCACTGACTCCAAGATGTTTTATCGAATGTGCTTTAGACTTGTAGGTGATGCATTGTCCCTCAGAGTCATTAAAAGGAACCCAGATAGCTTAGCTTCCAAGAAGTGCAGACTGTCCACACTTGTACTTGCACACAATATATGGTTATTGTTAGATGTGCACATCCCCACATGCTGCCTGGATGGGGGTCTCTTTGTCCTTTATTCAGATGTGGGCTAAGGATGCTTTCAGCACAGCAAGATGACAGCCATGCCTCCCCACTCAGAGCAGCCCCACAGCCCAAGCGTGAGACAGAAGCGAAAAGTTCCTTTGTTCCTAATGCAATGCTCATCTTTTGTCACACAGGCCCCCAAAGCTAAGAGACATGCAGACCATTTTAAAATAATTTTGATAATTTCTGGAAAACGCAATCTCTACTAATTTCTTGGTAAGTGATGCTGTTTGGAGAGCTTTATAATCCATTGTAGTGGACACCATACACTGAAGGCATTTAGGAAAAAATTATCCATGTGGGTTTGTGTTTCATTGAAAACAGAATGGTCATTATCTGGAGTCCAGATGACAGCTCCCTTTGTGACACTGCTTTGGGGGTCCAACAAAAACCCTGCCCTTTCTACAAAAGACACTGGCCGAGAAATGCTCAAGGGAACGCTGCACTGAGACTGCTTGGGCTCCAGGGAGGCAGCCTCGGGCATTCTGTGCTCAGGATGCTGAACCCCAGAGCAGCATCTCACTTCATTTTTTGGCAGCGAAGGCAGTGAACATTGATAATTGAAGATTTGCCCGAACGGAAGCCAACAGGGTGGCAAAACATTGATCCCACTGAAGCCCCGGCCCCCAGGGAGGGCCTGATTACATCTTAATGTTTTTCTAATGTGACTTAGCATCGCAGCAGTAGACATGTCTTTACAGAGAAACTGTACAAGACGTTGAACATCCTGGGCAGGCAGGGCGATTTGTGTGTCCTGGAACCTCAGCTTCTCCTGGAACATCTGAAGAGGAAGCCAATATCTGAAGACTCAGCGACACTTTTTGAGTAGAACTCTTGCACTGTGAACACTTACCCTCTTTTCCAGATTACCGTGTCTGTCCGCTGGAATGGGCGGTGTGGGCGATTGCATTCAGAAATGATGCCAGGAGTGGTCTTTTCCATTCCTGTTCTGAACAATTGCAAAGTAAATAATCTTCACCTTTTACTCCAAAGACTTTTGTTTTCTCATTCGTGACATACCAATTAAATCAGTGGAACTTAATACATCTTTACATAAAAGCACATTTTAAGGATTTATTTTAAGCATGAGATTATCATCATTATGATTTCCTTTCACCACCCATTTCTGGTGATACTTAACCCAGCTCTATGGGAGGGACCAGCAGATGTCACTGTAGCTCTGTTCATTCATCTTTTCTCTTGACGGGATTCTAGTTCTATCCTTCTGGGCTCAGCCGATCACATTTCTTATTTAATCAAAGCATAATGCATCATAACATTTGTAATTCATGTTGTTGTTATTCTTTCATTGTGTGCAAAATTGGATATGTATCTTTGCAAACAGAGATGCAAGCTAAAAAGTAGCCCAGACACCCCCAGTGAGGTGTGGAAATCAAGGGCCCTGCTGGAGAGCCATGATAAGACACAGGGACAAAAGAGCAGTGAGGGGCATCTGCACACTGACTCTTCATTCTGATGGACAATCTCAGGATTAAAGACAGACACATGCCCTCCATTCCTATGGAGGGCTTTCAGGGAGCATCAGCCAGGGGACAGTGCTAGGTATGAGGGTAGATCCCCTGTCAGGAGGGCAAGAGACTACTCAGTAGAGGAGGAGGGCAGGAGTGTTAGGCCGTGGTGAGTCTTAAGGGATGAAGTCTCGAGGGTAAAGCATTCTCTGCATTAAAAAAAAAATCATTGCACTCTTGGATGGAAAGAAAGACCCACGCGTTAACTTCAGGGTTTTGGTTCAGCAGTAGGTGTGATGTGGTTTCTGGGAAGTTTGGTGTTTGAGAGTGAGACGCTGGCCGCTAAAAATAAAGAGAATAGGACCATCTGCCTGCCTGTGCCCTCCACACTGACAGAAAGAAAGTCAATGTCAAATCGAAAAATCAAAAAGGGCTACTTTTTAGAAATATTCACATCAATCTTTTGAGGAACAGGAAACTTTGTCATACTTATTTGTGGCAACTTAAGCAAAGAACACGGATGAACAATTATATGTCATTCAGTCACAGAGACTGGTCTTATGCAAAGATCACCCAGGAGTGAATAAATGAAGCCCCACAGCTTGTGAACAAAGCCATGCTAATGGAATGGCCTATCTTTAACAGCAGTTATTATATCCCCTCTATGGGCCAAATCATTCAGCACCCCACCGCGAGCAAAAGATGGAATTTTATGGCTTAGCCTCCTTTCTAGATGGACACACTCAGCGGAAAGGCTGTGTCTGGGATGAAGTCTTCATGTTCAGCCCTCCCGCCAATTGGCACTCCTCACACATACACATAGCGGCTGAGTAAAATGTTGGATTCCCCAATAATACAGCCAGTCTTAGTTCTCCTCTACAATTTGCTATTTCGACTCATTTCTTATCCAAAAGTTCAAGTCAAAGTCATCTGTAGAAAATCAGATTCTCAATTAAGCATTTTTACTTCCCTTTCTCTCCTTTTCCTCTGTCTTTGTAGTAGCCAGCCTTCAAAATGGCTCCAAACTATTTGTTGTTCAGACCTTTGTGTAATCTCCTCTTATGTTGTATTAGGGTTGGTCTATGTGACCAATCGAATATGGTGGAAATGAAGGTGTGTAATTTCTGAGAGTAGATGGTAAAAGACATTGTGGCTTTCATCTTCCTTCCTCTTGTCTCACTCGGTCTGGGGGAAGTCAGCCGCCATGTTATGAGGACACTCAAGTAGCTTGTGAGAGGCCCATATAGAGAGAACTGAAGCCTTCTGCCAGGAGCCATCACCAACTTGTCAGCAGGGTGAGTGAGCCACATTGGAAGCAGCTCCTCCAGTCTTAATTAAGCCTTCAGAAGACCACCCTGATGGCAACTTCATGGGACATTTAGCTGACTTTCACCCAAGCTTCTGACCCACTGAAACTATGAGAGTTTATAAATATTTTTAGTTGTTTTAGAGAGCCAGGTGCATAGGATACAAAACTTAAGGAGAAACTCACTTGGGGTCATGTAAGTACAGTGTCACTAGCCACACCCTTGTCTTGGACCCATCGTTTTAAGTCATTTAATCTTGGAAAAATTTGTTACTAAGCTATAGATAAGTGATATATTCTTCTTTCTACCCCCCTCCCCCTTTTTTTGCTCCTTTGTGGGAATGCATTCAGTGAAGTTCATTCTGGTCTCATAGACGTTCGTCACTTATTTCTTTTTAGGCTTCCTGTTACCAGAAAGTGTGCTATAACTAACCTCTTAGAGATACTTCTTTTTGATTTAGAGTTCAATATTGTAGTCCTTTATGCCATTCAATTAATTTAGAAAACAAAAGAGCCACAATGATCACACATTCGTTGTTTCGAGAATTGATACATGATAATGGCATCTTTATCAGATGCTATCATATCAAGATGATATTAAAACCTCTCTCTTACCACAGGTTGTAATAATAGAGAACATTTTTCATGATGTGAAGCAATGGGTTTGTGGTTTAGAACGCAGCCTGGAGTCATGGTCGTTTGGGAGGAGGGAGATGAAGTAATAGCTAAGGTTAATGTAAGTCAATAAGAACCAGAGGCTTTTCAGTAAAGATGTGGTGACCAAAGACAAAGGCTTTAGTGACAGGATGAAGGACAAATATCTACTTCAAAACTGTATAGCAGCTAATTTTGAGCACTTCTTGAACAGAGATTGATAGATACTGCTGAGTGACTTTAAACTTTTCTGGCCACTTCCGAATGTATCAGTGTACTCAACAATGCCAGCAACCACAAGACACCTTCTCAGCCCATTTTTTTCTAACTTTATAAGATTCATGGGAATATAGAATTTTAAATAAAATACAGGCCATTTATTTTATTCTTTTGCCCCTTGGCAAGTTTGAATTTCTCTGTTTTTGTTGTTGTTGTTAAGATTATACTTTCACAAACCAAATAGAGTTCAGGAGTCCTTTAAAAAAATTTTTTTAATGTTTATTTATTTTTGAGAGAGGCAGAGACAGAGAGCGAATGGGGGAGGAGCAGAGAGAGAGGGAGACACAGAATCCAAAGCAGCTCCAGGCTCTGAGCTGTCAGCACAGAGCCTGATGTGGGGCTCAAACTCATGAACCACAAGATCATGACCTGAGCTGAAGTTGGACGCTTAACTGACTCAGCCACCCAGGTGCCCCTTAGAAGTCCCTTTAGATACATTTACACCACTAAGGCATTGCGGAATATAGCTAAAATCTTATTCATACCAATGATTACTTATACCATGTAGAGCATAAAAATATTTTTAAGTTAAATGTTTCTTGGATATGTTAAGAGTTGATGAAAATAAAATTAAGAGGACCAGCATGTTCCTTCTCTACTTCAAGCACTTAGTACTACTAGTGTATTATCAATTCTTAAAGGAAACTCCTAGCATATAATGAATTTGATAGTAATAAAACAACCACAACAACAAGAAAGTAGAGGAGGAAAAGAGAAGGAAGAAGAAGAGAAGGAGGAAAGGAGGGGAGGAGGAGGAAGAGGAGGAAGGAGAAAGGGAAGAGGAGGAGGAAGAGGAGGAGGAAGACAAAGAAGAAGGACAAAGACAAGGACAAAAGGACAAGGACAAGGAGGGGAAGGGAAAGCAGCAGCAGCAGCTAACATCTATTCAGCACCAACCAGCCAAACACTGTTCTAAGCGCTCTTTGTATGTATTAACTTATTTGTCACGAAAACTCCTGTCAAAAATCCTATTGCTAGGGACACAATACAAGAGAGACTGAGATACATAAGTTGAGTAATCAGAGATCGCATGGCCAGTAAGTGGCCCATTCAGGAAGGTTACCAATCTTTGTCGCTATCAATAAGTTAGTCTCCTTAGATGTCTTGTTAATGTTCCTCAGTACTATTGTTGAGGTCTTTGAGCATAGTTACTTCTCGAAGTGATGCCTTACTCAGCACAACTCAAGGGCCCGAGAAGCTCTAAGCAAAAAGGCCAGAGTGGGGAGATGCAGAAGGACCTTCGCACACTATGGGCAGAAGAAAAGGAGCCCACGTTAAAAATAATGTTGACAATAGCTTCAACCAACATGGGACGGATTAGAGAATTTGGTACTTAGCATCCACAAAAACATCGATTCGTTTTCAGAGATACTTTTGATGGAGAAAGGGACACAGTCAGTGAGTTTTACACCTATAGCTACAGCCATCAGTCACAGAGTCTTTGCGGGTGACAAAGAGCATGGGGAGGAGGCCATTCTTTAAGCCTCTCTATGTACTTGAATGACTTCTTCAGTGTCAGTACTTCCACGAATAGAGTGTAAGCTCCTTGAAGGAAAGGATCATCATCAATCTTTGATGCCAAACACAGTATCTAGCATCCAACAACCATTTAAATATATTGACCTGATATTTGAGTAGGAAGAATGTTTACATACTCACAGCCAATGAACTGCAATGGATACAAGTAGTAATATAATCTTCTGGCCCCTAGGCTTTGGTGCCAGAAAGGCCTGAATTCAAGTCCAGGCTCTGCCACTTTCTGGCTATACGATTAGAGAAATTACTTAATCATTCCAAGCCTCACCTTTGTTACTTTTACAAAAAGACTAATTGCAATATGTAGTTCATGGAGATATGTTGAAGATGCAATTATGAGGTAAGAGTTGAGAATATAACTTAGAAACAGATGGTTTGGGTTTGAATTCTTGGTCAGCCTCTTACTTAGATATATAACCCTAGGTGAATAGTTTAACCTAGCTGTGCCTCAGTTTTCTCATCTATACAATGTGATAATAATAGTACTTACCTCATGTGGTTTTTGTGAGGGATAAGATGTTAATACATATAAAATGCTTACAACAGTATTTGGTAAAAAGCAAGTTCACTGCTATAGTTAAATCACAGAATGCTGTTAAAGCTCATGGCACAGTGGCTTGGCAGGCTAGAAATGCTCAAAAAATGGTTGTTATTGTGTATTTTACAGGTAATTGTCAATATTAGATGGAAGGAGGGGATGTCTAATGTGAAATGTGAATGAACTGTAAATCGCTACATCGTTGCAACTTTAGTAATGCTATTGTGTATTTCCTGTGAGTGACACTTTAAATTAAACTGTTAGCTCATTAAGTGGCTGTTTCCTGGGATTTTTGAGTCTCTTTTAACATCCAATAGCTCTTCTGGCTAATGTCACATGTTGATTTGTTAGTAGTGATCATTTAGTGATGATCAGTGTTGAACCTTAGCCACGGTACAAATATCCTCTGTGTTTTATGGGCTATATATTTGGAACTTTAGCAATACTTATCTGGGGGACTCTTCCTTAAAGGCACACATTCTGATTTTATTGTGCCCATTTTTCTCAAATGCAATTTTTTCCTACAGAGCCAATGCTGGCAGAGGTATTACAGAATCAGAATGGCGGCAGACCTTTAGACCCCACCAAGGAGCCTGTGGGGCCAAAATTTTGTCTCTCCTTCTGTCTTTTGTAGGCAGGAGCCATTTACCAGGTCCTTGTTCTCAAAGGACTAACTGGGCCAGGACTTGTTCTCAGATGCAGACTCTCCTTTCCACTCTCATTTTCTTTCAGAACGACTCACCCCTGGTCGCTTGTCAGGTGCAGGCTTTTGGCAACCTGGAGACAGGCTCAGTGGAAGCTCATGTTCCCGACCATGGCATAGCCATTGACAGGAAGGGCTGGCATGTATCACTTCTCCACGGCCAACCAGGTGATTGCTTCCCCAAAGGTGGGAGCAGGTGCTTCTCCTATGTCTCCACTGTGCCTCTTTTCCTCCAGTCAGGCTGTTTGGTGGGTTGCCCTTTGGTACAATCCACTTAGACAGTGCCTGGCAGGCATTTCATGCCACTCTGGGGCACCTACAAGAGCTGGTCTTTGCATAGTGGAACAGATTGCCAATCGTGCCGGTCTCTTGGCCTGCACAAACCTTTCCCTCAAGTTAGCCCACATTTATAGAAAGTCCGTCAGTAGAGAATTTTTAAAAAATACGTTAAAAAATGATGCTCAGAAATACAACTTCTTTTGGGAGGGGAAATATTCTAACATACATTTATTGATTGATTGATTGATTGATTGATTTTTGAGGGAAAGAGAGAGAGAGTATGCGTGAGTGGGGAAGAGGCAGAGAGAGAGGAGGAGACAGAGGATCTGAAGCAGGCTCTGTGCTGTGAGCACAGAGACTAATGTGTGGCTCAAACTCACGAACCATGAGATCATGACCTGAGCCAAAATCAAGAGTTGGTTGCTTAACCAACTGAGCCACCCTGGTGCCCCTGGGAGGGGAAATATTTTAAAAGTCATTGCCAATCATTGAAAACTACATGTGAACTAACTTATCAGGGCTGAGTGTGGCCCTGCACCAGACTGCCAAGATTTGGCCCTTCCTACCTATGTATCCACCAAGGAAATGTCTGAGGGGACACAGGCTCCAGGAAGTACGGTGGCCTTGTGTTGAGGTGTCATCATTCTGCAGATGCTCAGAGCAAATTTCATCTGAGACCACAAGGCAGAGTCCTGTCTCCCATCTTAGACTGGCTTCTTCAGTGAAGGACATCATGGAAGAGGAAACACATGTTTGCCTTGTGCCAAGTAGGGTCAGAGGAGAGGGTTTATTTGATGAGCTTACCCTCAAGAAGATGAAAACAGCAAGGGTTTGGGATCCATAGCTTGTAAGAATTTTGTAAAGTTCTGAGACTTTTATGATGTCCCCACGTAGGCATGCTTTGATCACCCTGACAGCTTCTACTGAGTGATTTTTAGAAGAGCTTTTGGAATGAAGGGGGCCTTGCACTTGTGTTCAGATTTGCAAGGAAGCAGGCTGGCTCCTGGGAAGACTTCTCCTACACTGCCACTTGGTTCTGTGGTGTGTAGCTCCAACGGGCAAAACACGGTGGCAGCGGTGGGGCAAAGCATGGCAGCAGTGGTAGAGCAAAGCAGAAGGCTTGTAGAGAGGGTAGAGGCTCATGTTCCATTGGAAGAAAGGTGAGTAGAGAGCAGGCCCTTCCCACAGGGTATCTGGCATCCCTACTGCCTCTTGTTCCTTCCTTCTACTCTGTGTTAGTGTGGAATAACACACTATCCCAAGGACCAAGCTATCTTAGCTATCTGAGAGGCAACTTTGCCCTTCTCTTCAGGGAAATTCAGTTGACATAAGAGAAATACACACACACACACACACACACACACACACACACACACACACACATTTGTTTATTAAAAATATATGTCATGGACTTCAGCCATTCTTTCCCAGGGATAATTGCAATTTCAAAGATTACTAGCTAAGAAGCAATGCTTTGCTCCTAGGACTAGCACTGGCTGGAGACATTTCAGGCATCAGTTAAAGGCCTCAGGGAAACTATTTTATCTGTAGAGGAATTGCAAAGGAAGAAGGGGAAAGATGAGTTGATTTGGTGAATCCACTCTCCAGAAGTCAAAACTTGGGCCAATACAAAGCTGTTGTGTTGAGTTTATCCCCAATGCCAATTGATGTATGTTGTTACAGTGACCTTCTTAGGACCCTCCAAATAGTACCACAGAGGCTTCTTTCTCTTTTATCTGTAAGGCCAGCCTTGTGTGAAGCCGGGCTGACCATGAAAAACTAAACATCCTTGTCAGATAGTAAATTCCACTAAAGTAGGAACTATACCCATCCTTGAGCATAAATTCTGAATGTTTAGTTCAGAACTCTGTACCTCACGGTCACTTAATAAATATTTGCTGACTTTTTGACACACTGCTCAGAAAAGATATGTCTGTGAAAATAAGCATGCACAGCATTTATCTGTGAGACCTTGGGCCAATTCTCTAGGCTTTTGGATGACTGTTTCCTCATCTGTAAAAAACACAGTGATAACATTTATTGGGTGCTAACCCTGTACCAGGCATTGAGCTAAGCACTTTACAGTCATGATCTCACTGAGTCCTTGAAACATATGTACAAAGTATGAGCTACTATAATTTTACAGATGAGAAAACTGGCAAAAAGAAGCCTCGGGTCTCTGAGTGGTTAAGGGGCAGAGTGACAACTTGGACAGTAGTCTGGTTCCAGAGGCCACAGTTTACTCACTACCCGTAATGGAAATAATGAAAATGCCTGTCACTTATTCATTTATGCACTTACCCAACATATCTCTGGAGAGTGTCCTCTGCTCCAGGCCCCTGGAGCTGTGGTGTGAATTTAGTGGGAGAAGACGAGCAGAAGCTGTCGCATTAGGAATGTTTTTGCCTGCAAATAACAGAGTATCCAACTAACAGCGGCTTGCAGGCCGTCGCAGGCCGTCGGCTCTCTGGGAGTGGTGATTCTGCCGGGCCTCCTTGGCCTTAACCATCCTTAGAATCTTTGGTTGAAAGGGCTATGCTTTCTCAGCTTCCACGTGAGCTTTGATTCTTTCTCACATCCACGCAGGCCACCCAGGCAAGGCCCTTGTCTGCTCCCCACCTCCCCATGCACAATGCCTCCTCTTGGGTGGGGAACCCAGATGCCCTTTGAGTGGTGAAAGTACAGAAGTCTTGGTTCTTCCTATAATAAAACTTCATTTCCTGTAATGCCTGCAGCCCATTTCTGTGAAACCAGGCCACGAGTAACTAACTAGAGGAATGATGATTTGAGATTTAAAAAATTACTTTTGGTGGAACCCCCTGATGGTTTTCTTCATTATTTAAAATTAACTTTTTTTTTTCCAGATGAGCAATTGAAATGGGGACTGTGACAATTAAATGTTTGGCTACTGCCACTTATGAGGGTCTATGTTTTTCATTCACTACTGTGTCTATTTTTTTTTTTTCTCTGATCGGGGGTATCCTCAAATGAGGTTAAAATGTCTTGTATCCCCACACTTTCTGCTACATTTTTATTGCCAATGATAATGCTCTCACTGAGGCCCCCATCACCTCGTGGACATGGCAATAGCTTCCCAACTAGTCTCTCCTCCTCCGATCCCTCTGGTCCTTCTGTTCCCTACCACCAAATTAATCTTTCCAAAATACTACTTACATCATGTCATTGCTCTGCTTATGAAACTGTGGGGCTCCTGTCTACCTCATGAAGAATCTCCAGTATGTTCAGCTGGGTACTCTGCTCCTCTGCTCTCAGGCCCCAGGTGTCCCTCTTTCCCCCTTCATTCCCCAGTGAGCACTCGTGTTCCCCTGTGAAGCGGCTCCTTGTACGTGCTACCTCCACCCTACTCTTTACCTGGAGTTCTCCACTCTGCCTCTCTAGCTCCTCCTGTTCAACCCATTGTCAAAGGCTCCCTCCAACCACGTAGATTCCTCTGGCCATGCTTGCCTTGCTCAGCAATCTCTCCTCCCTACTTCTGTCGTCCTTATTACCCTGAGACATTTTCAAATCTTGTGACGATTGAGCAAATGCAAGATGAGTTTATTCCCTATGGCTCCAGGACTTGACTCTACCATTCTACCTATTTATTGCCCTTCAGTAGAATTGATGATGCTTCATATAGTGTAAGGAACAACTTGAGGGATAGGTTTGAGTCAGACATATTACGGTAGACATTGTTAATTGTCCTTCCAATGTCTCCCTTTTTCCTTACTGATGAGATCTCTATTTTAATAGAGCACACAGTAATGTGCCCAGCTGTGGTGGTTTAATCTTAAATATAAGCAAATCAGGACACACACTGCTCAGCTTTCATTACAGCCAGGAGTGGCTACGTGATACTGTATTGCCGAGTACGCTAGACATTTTTGAGAAGTGTTTTGTATCCCCATAAAAAGCACAATGTTGGAAAAGCAAGCTCAGTGATACTGAACCTTTCACTTGTTCTTGTCTTAAATACCATTAAGATGTATGAGACCCATATCAACCACTTTGCAATCATGAGACCACAAGCTTGAGAAGGAAAAGTCAGCATACTGAATATAGTAAACAGAAGGACAAGAAGAACCTGGCTGCTTTGTGTCTTTGTTGAATCAGTATGTCAACATGCAACTACCTCACCACTTCCTGTACATGAGATAATCAAATGTCCGTAATACTTAAGCCACTGCTAATTGGATATTCTATTTCTTGCAGCTGAAATCATTCCTAATGTATTCAAAAATGCACAAATTTAATCAAATGCTTTGAACTAGTAACAGATATCATGATATTTCATAAAAAAGGAAATCGGGGGCGTCTGGGTGGCTCAATTGGTTGAGCGTCCAACTCGATTTTGGCTCAGATCATGATCCCAGGGTCATGGGATTGAGCCCCACATCAGGCTCTGTGCTGAGCATGGAACCTGCTTGAGATTCTCTCTTTTCCCCCTGCCACTTTCCTCCACTCATTCTCTCTCTCTCTCTAAAATAAATTAAAAATTAAAAAAAAAATAAAAGGAAATCTGCAGGAAATTAGTATCATGTGCATATGCATCTAGTTGTAAGTATTTGTAAGGGAACTTTTTTCAATGACAAAATTTAAAGTGTTAATTCATAGCCATAACAATTAAATAATATGACATTTGAGGAAGGAAAAACAAAGGAAATAGTAGAAAGAGTGCATTCATCCCACTAACGGGAAAAAACATACTCTGGCTCACTTTCTATAACAACCAAATTTTTAGCTATGAATAAGGTCCCCCTAATATTTATCTCCATTATTTTGTCTTCACGTTTCCTTGAGAAAGCTTATTCCGAAGCAGCATTCCTGGCCTTCTTTCCCCCTTACTCATTCCTTTCCATGAAAATAGTGAGTTACTTTATAAGTAAGTTTGGGAGAAGGTTCCAGGCATACTCCAGCCAGCCTCTCCCTGGCTTTTTAGTCTCTGGAGCAGCTTGACCTCTGGATGTAAATACCTCTGTTAATCCATGCAGTAAGCTTCACGGGTCTTGATCTGCCCCTGCATAGGTGATGCCAGCAGTTTGAACGGATAAGTTCAAATCCAAGGGGATATATTAGGAAACTCAATTGTGGCCATTAGTTGAACATAGCTCTCCAGTTCAGATTTATTAGTAATTAAGTTGATATTTTGATATCCATCAGTCTCTCTCTTGTGTCTACTTCTTAACTGGTTTCAAATACTGGAAGGGGAAAGAGTTTATTGTTAATTGGTGACCTGAAATGCTGACTTAGAGTCCCCGGTATGGAATTCTTCTGGGATGTTTCTTATTTGAGTGTCAGAAAATCCAATCTTCTCATTTTGGGAATAATAATAACAATATTTTATCTGATCAGTCATTTATTTATTAATTTATTTGGTGAATATTTATTGAGTATAATCTATGCTATAAATGCACTGAATATACAGTAGTCAGCAAAAATAAGCATGACTCACATAATAAAAAATCAGATATAAAATTAGATTATTCTGAGTGCTGCTAAAGAGAGGGACAGAAGGTCACCTTCCATAAAACTGATAAGAAGGATTTGATTTAATTGCAGAGATCATCAAAGGCTTCTCTGAGGAAGCAATACTTAATCAGAGGAATGAATTGGTATTAACTAGCTGAAGGGGGAAAGAAAGAATGTTCTGGGCACATGCAAGGGCCCTGTGACAAGAAGGAACATGGCAAGTACAAGGGAATTAAGAGTCCAGAGCAAGTTGAGGAGAAGGAAATAAAGTGATATTTTAGATGAAGTTAGAGAGGGTAGGGGTACATAGGGGTCCCAAGTTATGCAGAGCCTTGAAAGCCACGTTAAATATGGAGTTTGGTCTTTACCTTAAGAATCATGTTCTAACTCCCCAGGTCCTTGAGACTGCCGAAATCCCTGCCCTGCATCTCGGTCTCTCAGCTGGGCTCAGATCTTACAATACATCAGGGTCAATGAGAGGGCTTGTTACAGAAGATTTCTGAGTCTTACCTCAGAGTTTCAGACTCAGCAGATCTGGGGTGAAGACTGATGATCTGTCGTTGTAAGAAGTTCGCCTGTGCCACTGGCTCCTCAGTGCGCACAGTTTGAGAACCGCCGTTCTAGGGGAAAGGCAGCCTTAAGTGGGCTTCCTTCCTCTCTGGGATGTTGGCAGCATGATCTCTCACTGCCTTGGTAACTCCCTGATGTCCTTAAACTGATGTTCCTTTCCATGTGTTTCATATGGCCAGAGACAGCGTTGTTCTGAACCACCTACTGTGCTGTTGCCAGAAGAAAAACTTCCCGACTAACACTGATGGCTAATACTGAGAAAGTGTTGTGTGTCACACTGTGGTTGGCCTGGCTGTTGATGGTACAACTCTAGGGGGCATCACTCACATCGCATTTTATGTGATCTGCACAATACTGGTTGGGTTGTGCAGTGCCCAGCATAGCCAAGTACTGTGCACTAAACTCTATGTGTTACTTCATTTATTTCACAAACTTTTCATCATTCCTATTTGCAGATGAAAAAATTGACACTTTGAACAAATTGCTTTCCCTAGGTCCCAGAGTTTGTCGATGGCAAAAACTATTTCTTGACACGTGGAAAACAAAGTGCATTAAGCCTTTGAACCTCCCACTTTCCTTATCTGTAAAATGGACACAATCGTATTTGTTCTCCACGTTAGAGCTGGGTAGAGTGAATTAATGAAGCAGTGGGCTGAAACTCTTGAGAGTTTAGGGGATAAGAGAATTAACTTTCATTATCACAATTCTGTTCGAGAAAGTGATTTTATTACAAAGGAATAAACACCCCCAGTTGTTAAGCAAGCAAATGAAGACAACCAATGAAGCAGAGCGAAGGCCAAGGCAGGTGTTTCAAATAGCACTGCAGAGTGATGGTAAGAGGCAGCCACTTTTCAAATGGCACCCTGCTTTAAAAAGCAACAGCTTTACCCACTGAGGCGTGCAAGACCAACTTTCCCCTCCCCAGTTTTCCTCTTTCCCTTAAGGACAGCAGGTGTTCAACTCATTCCTGCTTTCGTGTCTTCTCCTTCCTCAGTGACTAACTACAGAGTGCTAATCTAAAAAGGAAGGATTTTGAAAGCACCTAGATCCTTCAGGCATTATTACGGCAACAGAACACCCTTTGCTTGGAGGTCATGGGTTCAAATCTTGGCTGGGTCAGCAGTGACCACGCGTCTAATGACTGGCCATCTGTTGGCTGTTTCACGGTCCACGTAAGATAAATTGATGGCCTCAGCTCACCCACCAGGACACATCAGAACGGGCACTGGCAGACACTGGTTGGCACTTGGCACAGAGGCCATGACCTCAATTGGAAGCTGTAGCCCTCTGAGGTTACTTCCTAAGGAATGTGCTCATGTGGCAAGGGAGAAAGGGCATGAGTTGCTGGGAAAGAGAGAAATAAGCATGTCGTATCCTTCCACCTTCTTGATTACAAAGAAGATGCTTCTCTTCAGACCTAGGGAAGGGGTTAACGTCCTGGTTTGTCAAGAACCCTGTCCAGCAGAGGAGAGCAGACAATTGCTAGCAGTAAATGGTGCGGGTGATGTTGTCCAGAGGAACGTTACTCTTGCCCTCTTGACTGAAAAGAGGAGCCAGACTGGAGAACACATGTGAAGGGGATAGGACCGGGAAGAATAGGGGGAAGCTCTAGAAGGGTAGAGACCTCCATTTCTTCTTTGCACATGTAAACAATCACGTGAGCATCTGAGGCCCAGAGAAGCAAGCAGTAGTATGTCCCGCTCTTCTCTGTTGCCTGATTGTCTCCCAGCCGGATCCATGCTCCCTGCGGCCAGGTCAGGTCTTCGTCCACTGCTCTTGTTGTCTCCCATGGGGTCAATGTCAAGGACTGGTGTGGACCCTGATACCCCCACCTGCCAGTAAGGGGCACTCCTGAGTGCCATCTCTGGGTCTAGGCACTTCCAGACTAGGTTTGGCTCAGGAAACACAGCAAAAGAGGGCGGCTGAGTTTTAAGCTTCACTTTTTGTGTTCATTTACTACATTTTCCCTATTACCAAAGTCTTTGCCTGAATCCAAGGGCAGTGTACTAATTACCAAGTCCTTTCCTGACTTGTCTGAGCCCATGGATCTTTATCACACCGTCAATAGAATCGCATATGGTGGGATCCAAGTTTCAGTGGGTCAATATGTGAACAAAGTTGAGGAGGTAGTAGCAAAGAACATGGACTATTCTGTCCAGCAGTCTGGTGTTGGAAGAGAAAGACGGGGTCATGGGGGATGGAGAGGAGTTGGCGGGGAGGTTTGTTAGAGTGAGGGAGGAATCATGCATGCATTTTCAGTTCGAGAGATGGAGAGAGGGAAAATAAAAATGCATGAGACAGAAGGGGAAATAGTTTTTAGCCAGGCTCCAAAGGTGGGTAGGAAGGAAAGGAATTGGCTGCATAGGAGGTGAAGGAATTCCTGAAGATGAGGGTTGAGGGAAGAAAGGGGGCTATCATGGATCCACTTCAGATGCGAATGGGGAAGCCCTGGGCTCTTCATCAACGACATGCTCTATTTTCTTTGCACAGTAGAAGACACTTCACTGAGAGGTGACTGCAAACCAGAGGGATGTGCCAAAGATGTGGGGAAAGGGAAAGGAGGCCACAGGGGGATAGACGTGGTGGGCTGCTGACCGGGCTGGGGTCAGATGGATTCGCACCCTCTATCTGTATATTAGTATCATCTTTAAAACCATCCACCATGGCTTGGCTTTCAGTCATGCAGTGGGGATCATGGCTCTATATTTCATAAAGAAGTTTGACATAAGCATTGGAGAGAAAGCAGACATTAGAGAATTCTTCCCCATATATACATGGAACGGGGGAAAAAGACCAAATGAGGTTGTTGAAAAGTTTTCAAAGAACTTTACCCAAAAAAAAAACACCACCACCACCACCAAGAAACTTTTCTCTGATTTAAGTCAAACAGCATGGAAAATAATAATATGGCGTTCAAGCTCCATTCTCTCTGTTGGGGGTGATGCTTGAAGAAAAAGAAAAAGTGTGTTCTGTGGTTAGTCATATTTTAATTGGTCACAATGTGAGGCAAAAGTTCAAAACTAAATGCTGGAAATCTCTCCCCTCTGGAACATTCAATTAAAATCTGTGGGGGGAAAGCCTCAAAATGACAGCCAGAGAATGACAACAACAGCAGCAAAAGTCCCAGTTAGCCTGGACCTGAGACAGGCAGATGACTGGAAATGAGTGTGTGTGCATGTCTGGGGGGTGTGGGCGGGGGGGCTGGGGTGGTTATCTGGTCACTTCCAGCGAAGACTCAGCCTAGCCTGGGCGGTTAGCATTATGCCCCCTGCAGAGATGTTTTGCTCTGAGTGCAAGCAGGATGTGGACAGAATTCATCTTTGACATCGGAACCCCTGCTTTTCCATGCTCCTTCCTAGCCTTTGCTGTTCCTACTTCCAACCCTTAGGAATATCCGGTATCCTCTCTCATGCCTTTGCTCAAAAAGGATTTGAAATGCATTCACACTAAGGTAAAAATAACTGAAGATAGAAAAGATCAGTTACTTACCTCAGGAGTATTAGCACTTTAATAAGGCAGGTCTTAGGTAAAATAAATGTTACTGAACTCTGAAATAGCATCACACGGATAGAAGCCTATGCTGCTTATTTATAGAAGGCATTCTGAGACCAACCCACATCCCACACTCCTGCCAGCAAGAAGCCTACATGGGATAGCTTATAGAATTACTTGAGTCCTAGAGGGATCTTAGAAATTTTAACATGTTGTATTGATTAAGATGAAGTCAAAATCACCATAATAAAAACTGGGGGTTATGTTGGACAAAATGACCTGCGAACTCTTTAGCATTTAATGTTCCACTTGACAATTTCTACTGGTCCTCAAAGGACAAAATATGTGCCTTCCAGGTGGGATTCAGTTGCGCACAGGTGTGTGAGTGGGTGCTGGCATCTGACGTCCCCAGTCACTGTGCAGCACGTTTCCACCGGCACCCTGTGCTCTTGTGAACTTAGTCGTCAAAGCCACCGCGTGAAGAAGGTTCTGTTATCTCAACGTTACAAAAAAAGGGAGCCAAGACATAGATAACTTGAGTGAGTCGCCCAAGCACATGGAGCATGCAGATGGTGGAGTTGGGATTTGAACCCATGGGTTCAACAAGAGGGCGCCAACTGCTCTGCAAACTGACTTTGAAAACAGGGCATGACCTTCCCAGAGACGGTTGCTTCTGAACCAGATGTTGAAGAATGAGTTTTCCAGGTTGGAATGGGGCAGGTGGGGTCTGGTTAGTCTTCCACCTACACGACACGGCAGGGTCGGCTTCGGGGAACGTGGTAGCTCAGCAAGTGGGCAGCATAGGATGAACACAAGGAGTGACCGTTCATCCCAGTTAGCCCATGGCAGTCTGGGTTTTCATCTGTTTCCCCAGCATAATTGAAAATGGCACTTGCTTTTACTCTCAGAGGAATCTGGGTTCGGCTGGTGCTGCGTGGTGCCCTCACCTGTGGGGACCTGTTTATGCAGAACCTTGAATGGCAAGCTGCAGAGGTTGGGTTTTATTTTGCAGGGTGGAAAAACCTGTTTGATGCCCAGAATTGTTTGGGGGAAAGGACAGGAGTAGCAGGACGGAGACCTATATTTATGGTACGAAAAGACCTACTTTGTAGGATTGTTGAAAAAATGAAATGAAGTGGGTTGAGAACCTCAGGGTATGTATCAAATGCTCAGTACATACTAGGTCTGCTAATCCCTCTTTTTTTCCTCCTTTTTCTCTTTCTCCTCCTCTTCCCCCTCCTCATTCCACCCTTTCCTAGTCAGCCTCCTCCTCATTCTTCTTCCTATCCTTGTCATTACTGGGAGCCCTAACCTGCCCCACTTTGTCCTCTACAAATCCTCTCTCCAATCTTCTCCTGCCTGGCCTCTTTCCTTCATCAGTAAGCAGGGTCTGCGAGTTTTCAGGACCCTGCAGGTCCAGGGTAAGGGTGGTGAATTCAACCTAAGAAACAGAATCCAAGGAACGCCTTGAGGTAGTCTGGAGGTGGGGAGGCAACTTGAGGTGCAAAAATTTCCCTAGACCCTGATTTTTGAATTTTATAAGCTCAGCACACTCAGCTGAAGGCTGTTACATTGGATGTTCATTCAACCTCATCCTGGCAGTAGGAGGAAAAAAAAACAGCAACAACTGAAAGCCCACATTTTAATGCTCACAGCTGGGAATCTGGTCAGGGTCATGTTACCAATATAAACAGCACAAAGCCGGCAGTCTAATACTAATATCTAATAGATCGAGTATCACACATCAGCATCACACATCAAACACAGCCGGCGTTTGAAGCAGATATCAAATAATGTTTCTACTCTTGATTATGTTCCCTTTGTTCTGGGGCAGTAAAAAAGAAATGAGTGAGGAGTCCCTGGTCACATTATTTGGGGAGCTGGTAACAGCAGGCCAAACAGTGAGTAAGGGAAGGGCTGGAAAAATGTTATTTATTTATCAAGTACTATCCGTGCACCAGGGACACAGTATAAAATTACATTAACCCTGTCAACAGCGTTATGAGTAGGGATTACTATGCCCATTTTACAGGTGGGAAGCTCTGCTCAGAGATGAAATAGTTGACAGTCATACCAACAGTAAGTGTTAGCGACAGGATCCAAATACAAGTGCTTCATGAGAATAGCTGCATTTTTGCAAGGAGTTAACATCCTCATGACATCAAAATGTGTATCCAGAGATAATTTCATAGTAATGGGTCTTGGATCTGCTTATGGCTTCATCTTTGGTTGTTAGGAGGGACATAGGCACCACAAATTAAAAATGTTGAGAGAGGAGCAGGGAAGTCAGACACGAGTGGCTAAGGTTGAAAAACTGGAGGAAGTCAGTTCCTAAGCAAAGTAAATAAGCAAATGATAGGAGTATGATGGAGATTAGTAAGTACTCTGGAGAAAAATAAAACAGGAAATGTTGGGGGGTGCACCTGTGTGGCTCAGTCGGTTAAGCCTCCGACTCCTGATTTCGGCTCAGGTCATGATCTCACGGTTCGTAGGATCGAGCCCTGGATCAGGCTCTGCACTAACAGCACAGAGATTGCTTGGAATTCTCTCTCTCCCTCTCTCTCTCTGCCCCTCCTCTGCTTGTGTGTGCATGCATGTGAACACACTCTCTCTCAAAATAAATAAATACACTTTAAAAAACAGGAAAGGGATAGGGAGTTTGGGAAGAAGCTTGATTTTATTTGAAATTAATTAATAGTACAATTATTAAATGAATATCCGGTGTCCCCCAGGGACAGCAGTCCTGGAGACTCCCGGAGTGCTGCAGAGTAAAGGGGGTTTGACCTCTGTTGCTTCTACTTGCAAGCTGTCTGACCTTGGGCAAGGTGTATAACCCTGTGTCTCCACGGCTATCACAGAGAAATAAGAGTATCCACCCCATAGGGTTGTGGTTAGGGTTAGATGAGTTGCTGCACATGAGTACTCAGAGTGACCGGCATGCATGCTATACCTTGGAGAAGCCCCGGCCCTCCTCACCATTCTTTCTATTCGGCTGGTCCAGCCTCCAGCAGTGATGTTATTGGCCCACCTGCAGCTCTGGTTGTTGTTCTATCATGACTTTAGAAGTGGACTTCCCCTGGCCTTGTCATTCATTCACATTTGGAACTCAGTTGAACTTGACTTTGACTCAGATTTCTCTAGCTGATTTGCTTCCCTGCTGTGGGCATGATTATTTCAAACCATCTCTTCCAACCATCCTTCCTCTCACTCTGCTTTTAGAGCACACATGCGTGCACATGCACACTCCACAAAGACCACACACACCGAACACAACTATCCCTACACTTCTGTGAAAACATAAAGGAATCAGAAAGGAATTCCCTTGGGGCGCCTGGGTGGCTCAGTTGGTTAAGCGTCAGACTTCGACTCAGGTCATAATTTCACAGTTCATGATTTCAAGCCCCACGTTGGGCTCTGTCTGTGCTGACAGCTCAGAGCCTGGAGCCTGCTTCAGATTCTGTGCCTCCCTCTCTCTCTGCCCTTCCCCCACTCATGCGCACGTGCTCTCTCTCTCTGTGTCTGTCTTTCTTTCAAAAATAAATAAACATTAAAAAAAAAACTTAAAATAGAAAAAGAGAGGAATTCCCTTAAGCTCTTTCCAGTAGATCTACAACCCCTCCTGACTTCCATCCATCTCGCTTCTTTGCCCCCTGTCAAGTCAAGGGAAATATGCCTCCTCCCTAGGACAGTCTCCCACTGAGCTCTGAATCCCATCTCCTCTTACTTCTGACAACCCTTATACCACCACTTCTCTGGGTTTGCAACCCATTTTTTTTCCAGGATTATTCCTATATACAAGTTAAATTTTCTCCCATCTTTAAAAACTCCCCCCTTTCATCTTTTTCTTCTTGCTTTCCTATAAACATCTCAGCATCTAGGTCCATCTTGACCTATCCAATCTCACCTCCACCTCACCTCTTGACCCAACTGCCCTTGCAAAGTCACCAGTGACTTGCATTTTGCTAATTCCCATGTATACCACTCCAGCAACCAACCTCCTTGACCGCTCCTTCCTTCCAGAAGAACATGCCTTCCTTGATGCTGCTTCCCTGATCATCTTCCTGCTGCTCTGGTTGCTTCTCAGTCCTCTTTGTCAGTTCATCTTCTCCCTCAGGAAATTAAAAAATTTTTTAATCTGCCCACTTCTTTCTGCCTCCATGGCCACTACTCCAGTCCAAAGCACCGACTTCTTCCATCTTGACTGATCAATAAGCTTCTCAATACTTTTGGCACGACCTTTCTTCAGATGCTTGGCACTGCAGTGACCATCCCCATACATGAACTCCTTTACTGGTCTCCCCATTCACTTAGAATAAAGTATAGTCATAGTAGCGATCCTCATCATAGCCCAGAAATCTCTGCATGTTCTTCATGGTGTCCCTTTCCAGTTTCATCTTATACCCCTTTCTCCCCCACTTTCTGCTCCTGACACACTGACTTTCTCTTTGTCCCTCAAATGATCATGTTTCTCTTTTCAGCATCAAGACCTTTGGGTGAACTCGTCCCTTGGTCTGAATGTTCCTGCCCCATTCTTTGCTAAACTCCTGTTTATCCTTCAGGAACAAAACTTCTTTAGGAAAGTTTCCCAAAACGCCAGAGATCTAAGTCAAATCTTTCTGTTACAAGCTCTCCTGGTACCTTGTACTTCTCCTTTATAATAGTTATTACAATTTACTGTGTAGTTTGGGGTCTAATATCTCTCTCTGCTGCTTGTTTGTAAGTCCACGAAGACATATTCAAGTGTCTCTATTTCACCTCTGTGCTCCCAGCATCTAGAACAGTACCTGGACCATGTGGAATAAATGAATGAGAGAAAAAACCAACTTCAGTTTTCAAAACCATTGTTCCCAAGGTAGACTTGCAAAGGTGTTATATAGAATATCTGTATACTTCTAAGGGTTAAACTTAGAGCCCCTGCCTTCCCTAACTCCTTCATTGCAGCATCCTTTTCTCATTGAGTTCAGGACTCTGTTCAGATATCCACCATCACCACCACTTGTTTAAGTCCTCTTTTGAGTGTTTCCTTCCCAAACCCTCTCTGGTTCTCATCTCCTCCATTTCAGCTATTGGTGTGATCATTTCCTTTACTTCTTTAAAGTCAAAATTATGAGGCTTAAAAAAGAGAATTTAGAATTCCTTATTTGATTTTAAAAGTATTATATATTCATGGTAGAAATACAAAAGACATATTTATCAAAAAACCAAGTATTTTAAAAATCAGCTATTTATCTAACCAGTAAATTGTAATTCTTTTAGCATGTACTATTTCTACCTTTTTATCTGCATACACATACATTATTAAAAAAAAATTTTTTAATGTTTATTTATTTTTGAGAGACAGAAAGAGACCGAGCATGAGTGGGAGAAGAGCAGAGAGAGAGAGGGAGACACAGAATCCCAAGCAGGCTTCAGGCTCCAAGCTGTCAGCACAGAGCCCAACGCGGGGCTCGAACCCATGAACTGTGAGATCATGACCTGAGCTGAAGTTGGACATTTAACTGACTGAGACACCCAGGCACCCCACACATACATTATTTTTAAAGTGTGGCATGGTTCTTCCTTCCTTTTTTAGTTAGAATTTTTATTATGGGAATTTTCAAAATAGAGAGAACTATATAATTAATACTTATGAGCATTTTGTCATTTTTAAAATCTAATTGTCTTTATTTTTGAGTTTTGTAAAGCAAATCCCATATATTTCATATAATTTCACCCTGTAACACTTCTGTATGTATCTCCAACACCAAAAGCTTTTTAAAAACATAATTAAAACGTCATTTTCATTCCTGAAAAAATTAACAACAAATACTCAATTTCATCTGAGACTGTGTTTGGTTTTCTCTGTCTTAAAAATGTCTTTTTACAGTTTGCTTGTTTGAATTAGAGTCCAAAGTCTACATATTGTTTATAAATACAGATTTTTAAAAGTTAGGAACATATTATGCAAGCTGATTATAATCTGCCTTTTTAATTTAAGAATATGTTATGCACATTTTCCCATGCATTAAAGATTTTTCTTCACTGATTCTAATGTCTATACAATATTCCATACTTTTTATACCCAACATCTTCTTATTGGACCTTTAGATTATTTTCAATTATATCACCTATGAGTAAGGCTTTGAAACATGTATATACATGAGACATGACTCATGATAAGTAGAAAAGCTGGGCTCAAGGTGAATAAATACATTTGTTAGATTTTTGATATTGCCAAACTGCTCTGTCCAGAAAGGATATACCATTTATCTTCCAATAAACACTGTATTCCCTTCAGATGCTAGGTATTATAATGAACAGTTATCATTATCTTCACCCAAATCAATAGGCAAAAATAATAACTTGTTTTTTTTTAATTTGCATACCTTTGTGTGGCTAAATATGGCTTCATATGTTCAATAGACTTTTAGATTTCTGTGGAAATGTTCCTGTTCATATTCTTTGTCCATTTTTCTAATTTGTTCTATTTTTAAAAAATTGTAAATTGTTTATTTAGTTTTGAGAGAGAGAGAGAGAGAGAGCAAGAGGGAGAGGGGCAGAAAGAGAGGGAGACACAGAATATAAAGCAGGCTCCAGGCTCTGAGCTGTCAGCACAGAGCCCGATATGGGGCTTGAACACAGAGCCATGAGATCATGACCTGAGCTGAAGTCGGTTGCTTAATCAACTGAGCCACCCAGGCTCCCCTAATTTGTTGTATTTTATTATTGATTTGTGTGGGTTTCTTTTTCTTTTTCTTCTCTTTGGTAAATTTTACTGAGGTTATGCTATGAATGTTGCAAGTACTGTGTTTTTGGAGATTGTTGTTTGCCCTTCTAGAATTATGTTTTATTTTACCCTGTCATATATATCCTTAATCAATCCTAATTTTTAATTTTCTTAATGCATCAATTTCTTTTTCAAATCACAATACTGTGACTCCAGCCAAATATTAACAGCTCTTTCTCTCTGACTGATTGTTTTAAAAAGCTCAACTCTCTTTTCTAGCCCATTGTGAAGGCTCCTGCCTAATGAATATTTCTCTAGCCACTCCTCCATTCATGACTTGACAATGACTTTGTGTTGCATAGTGGATGAAACCTAAACTCCTCAGCCCAGTATTTAGTGGCATCCACAGTTTGACTTAAACTCTCTTTTCTGAACTTATTTCCAATTCCTTTTGCACAGGATCCATCCATGGTAGCCTGAATGATGTTCTCACTCTCCCTATCAGAGATCTCTTCTGACCATGTTCTTGCTCACCCTCCTTTCAAAGCTCACTATAGTCCAAACCTCTCCATCTTCAAGGTCTGTCTTCCAGTCCGATCTGCTCTGTGAGGTCTGCTGGGAGTTACCTCAGCCCAGGCATCTCTTCTTCCTTTCTTTCCAAATACTTACAGTTACCTCCCCACATCTTGTAGCATCCCTTAGTTGTTCAACTATTTAATTTGGGTTTTTCTCAAAAAGTGTGATTCCCTTTTTGAGAGCAGGCACTGTGTCATCTTGTTTTGACTCTTCTAGGGTGGATGGGCCTGCCCCAGGTCTGGACACTCATTAGCAACAAATTCAGGGTGACTTGACTCTACATGGTAGGATGGTGCTACTCATCTGCTAAGAGCAGAACAGGTGCTTTCAATCATTTTCCCTGGTAGTGATAAAAATGATCGCAGAACATCTATAATCCTCAGCCTTGCCTTCCTTTTGACTAGTTTCACACAGGTAAACCACGAATAATTGGATTATATCTTTATTCAACAAGAGTAGAATGGAATTTTCATTTGTACCCAAAGCTAACTGACTCACTGGAAGGGATTTAGTGATCTCAGTGGATGGACCCTCTGGATGGAAAGGCAACCAACAGACAAGGAGTGTCCTTATCTTAGCCAGGGGAGGGGAAAATATGAAATTCAGTCTGTTTCTTTAAAAGTTGGATGACAGGAGCGCCTGGGTGGCTCAGTCGGTTGAGCATCTGACTTTAGTTCAGGTCATGATCTCATGGTTTGTGGGTTTGAGCCCCATGTCAGGCTCTGTGCTTACAGCTCAGAGCCTGGAGCCTGCTTCAGATTCTGTGTCTCCCTCTCTCTCTACCATTCCCCTATTCACACTCTGTCTGTCTGTCTGTCTCTCTCAAAACATAAATAAACATTTGAAAAAAAAAGCTGGATGATAAACTCAAGATGACGTTCACAGAAGCTGTATTTCCATTGTTAGGAAAAAAAAAAGATGAACTCAGCCCTCATGTGGTACAAGTTAAACATACAGGTAAAAAAGAGAACCCATTTGTTTATACTCACATCTGAGGAGAACATTGAAAGTCAAGAGTGTATGTCCAGTGGTTTTGCAAAGCGATGCCTCCTGGGGACCATGACAATCAATGTCATCTATGGAAAGTCACTGTCTTTGCTATAGTGAAGGACAAATTGTCTCCCAATTGGTTTGCCTTTCAAGATTCCATGATGAACTCTACTCCTGCAAATGTCTGAATCAAAACAGAATTTTAAGGAGTCTAACTCTAAATACTTAAAGTGTGACTTAAAGTGTGAGATAATTGCCCTGGCTGTATAGCGGGTTTTTTCAAAGAAATTAGTAGACTGACATATTTTATCAGAGTGCACATTGTTTCATTCATTGACATATCCTAGTACTTTAAAAAGTGGCTGTCAGTTAGTAGGTACCCAGTGAATGTTTTTTGAGTTTAATTTAATTAAAGTATTCTTAAATTCTTGGTCCTAGGGTCGGTTGGGTACGTGTAATATGCATATGAATGGAGAAAAATAAAAAGCAAAAACATGTGCTTGCTCCCTGTGCTATAATGTTCCAAATAATAACATATAATGATAATAATGGTGGCTTTCAACTTACAAAGTTCTTTTGCCATCCATCCACTGGTTCACTTGTTGGTATTCATTGGTCACTGATTATGTACCAGGAACTGCGGTGGATATTGGAGATATGGATATGGTACCTGCCTATATGTGTTTACAATCTAAGAAAAACAGGCAAATAAACAGACCATTACAGAACATATGATAATGAAGGGGTCTTAAGAAGGTCAGGGGCACCTGGATGGCTTAGTCAGTTAAGTGTCTGACTCTTTATCTCAGCTCAGGTCATGATCTCACAGCCTGCAGGATCGAGCCCTGCATTGGGCTCTGTGCTGACAGTGCAGAACCTACTTGGGACACTCTCTCTTTCTCTCTGCCCCTCCCTGCTTGTGCTTTCTCTCTCTCTCTCTCTCTCTCTCTCTCTCTCGTTCGCTCGCTCGCTCAAAATAAGTAAATCTTTTTTTTTTTTTAAAGGACAAACCATGCCAGTCACAGGGGCTCAGGATGATCTCCCCTAGGAGGTGTGCGCAAGCTGAGACTGGGAGGGAGGGAGGCTCCACTCAAGAGACTGGCCCAGAGGGAAAAGGAAAGAGGTATGTCTGCTCTCCTGTCTAAAGAAAATCGTCATCCCACTCTTCCTCAAGCATCCACCCCACCTGCTCCTGACAGGTGGTGAGATGGGGCTGGTCTGCCACGGGATAAGTGGATCCCAGATAAACTGCTGACACCCTTGCTGATGTGGCGCTCCCAGCCCTGGGCAGGGGGGCACCTGATGAGTGTCATCCCTCATCTAAATTGTCTGTCACCACCTCCCCACTGGTGGCTCCCCGAAAGCTCAGTCCAACGGCCGTGCCCTCAGGACTCTCCTGCACGCTGCTGAGCAGTGCCATTGTCCCTGCCCAGGCACCACCCCCTGGGCTCTTGGGTCACCCTGCTGCTGTCACTTGTTCGAGTATATCATAGGCTCCCTGCTCCAGTCTCCTGAGAAACTGCAAACAGTCCAGGGTCACCAGGGGGACTCCTCTCCTTGTCTCTATTGGAAGAATGGGGAGAATAATGAGTTGTGTTGAGCTCATTCCCCGAACTCGAGGGGCCCAGAGTTTGTTCCTGGGCTTGCCTCCCCTCAGGGGCCAGTCAAGGCTCTCTGGAAACTCCAGGAGACAGCAGCACATTCTCTCATGGTTAGGAGTGTGCAACGTCTCCATTTGCCTCCTAACTCTTAGAAACAGTGGCAGATCATAGCTTTGTAATGCCTTTAAATCTTTGTGATTATTATTAAATGATTGCAATATACCAGCCACTGGGAATGCAAAGAGATAAACCCTGCCCTCCAGTCCAGTAAGAGAGCCAGTCTCAAGGTCAAATAATGGCAGTATAATATCAAAAATGCATCATTTGAAGGGCGCCTGGGTGGCTCAGTCAGTTAAGTGTCCAACTTCGGCTCAGGTCATGATCTCATGGCTCATGGGTTCAGACCCTGCATTGAGCTCTGTGCTGACAGCTCAGAGCCTGGAACCTGCTTTGGATTCTGTGTCTCCCTCTGTCTCTGCCCCTCCCCCACTCTCTCTCTCTCTCTCTCTCTCTCTCAAAAATAAATAAAACATTAAAAAATTTTAATGCACCATTTGGATTATGTATAAGGGATACAGAGAGAAGCAAGACCAACTCTGCTTAGGGAGTTCGGGAGAATTCACTAGGAAGGTGATGCTTAGGCCATGAGGTACGAGTAGGAGTTTGGTGGGCAACCCAAGGGAGGGACAGGACATTGGAGACTGAGGGAGTTAGAGTCCATCTCAGGGTTCTACCCTGGCTTGGCCAACATTTCTTGTATATGCAAGGATAAGACACTTGGCCCCTCTAGATCTCATCTCCCCTTTACAGGGAAGATGTATGTTGCAGAAGATACCAACAGGCCTTCAATAAATAAGATCCTTTCTGGATGAACATGTGATGCTACAGTGGGAAAACCTGGGCGAGTGTTCTTGTATCCTCAGATGAGCATGAAACTCCTTAGTCCTGATGATCTCTGCAGTGGGAAGGACATTCACCCTTTCAAGCTTCTGGGTGTCCATTTAGTACATGAACTGCCTGAGCAGCAAGCTACCCAGCAATCAGCTAGGAGGAAAGGGGCAAATTGTCTTTCCCTTTCTTCCTGTTACAGGGATTCTGTTAATGATGAATGTGGGAAATGTAGTATGCGTGTCAAAAGGAAGCACAATTTAATGCTTTCGAGTAACATTTCTGTATCTAATTGCAAAAGTAACACAAAGTCATTGTAGGAAAAGTAGCTGGGAAGGAAATAGTACTGTTCAGTTCTTTCCTAAGAAACAATTATGTCAATATTCTGTTCTTCATGCAGGTGTATTAGAAAAGTAGACAGAGAACGAAAGTGCACTCTACATACTGTTTGTAATCTGTCTTTTTCACTTAACAGTGTGATGAACAGTATGTCCTTAGTACTCTTACGGTGTCTTATTTTTAATAGCTTCATAATATTCTCTACATTTGTATGGCTTATTCATGATTTATTTAACCAATATTCTATTACTGAACATTGAGATTAGTTGTGAATTTTTCCTAACCATAAACAACACTGTGACAAACATCCTGTGGCTAACTCTTTGTGCACATAAATGATCACTCTAATCCCAGGAAGGGTGGTAATCAGGAAAACTGGATTGAGAAATAAGCCTTCTGTGAGGCTGCTTGGACAGCAGCTTTGCTTAGAAGGAGCTCGCTCTCCAGATGCATGTGCTTAAGATGCTTGACCAACCTAAGACCTCAGGGTGGGATGGTGCCATCTGAGGAGGAGAGGGTCCTCAGCAATTTTTCCTGACACCAGGCTTCTGTGTGGTGCTTTGGAAAATTAAAAATAGCTCCCCACCCTGGCTGCGTGTTTGGTCTAAAACGTATTGTGGGCGGCTTCTGGAATTGGTTCTTGAAGGACGGAGCAAAGCACAGTCCTCTGGGATATGTACACTAGATGGGGGGGAAAGGCCTAGAAAGTGCTGTTGGAGACGGATGGTCAGCTGGCCAGGCTCGGTTAGGTGACCTCATGGGTCCTTGCCATCTGTACTTCTGGTGATTAGTGGAGCTGGTTTTGGAGTGTGACCAGACTCAGAACACAAACATTTAACAACTAAAGCAGCCCATTTGGAGTTATGGCATGTCCTCCTTCTCTATACTTTCGGCTTGAAATCTACCTCTGTTCTCTCTGATGTTTGGGGTGGGCTGCATCCCTTCCATGGTCTCCTTGGCTACCGGAAGCTCTGTCTTCCCACAGTAACTACAGAAGCACACTCTAGAGCCCATTCTGCCCAAGTGATAGAGCTTCCTCCTGGAGTCCTGCCAGGAATCCATACCCTACCACCACCACCATGTATTAACTGGCTTCCCATATAACTGGGGTGCTTGGGAGGGGTTCATGGTCGTCTTGCTTCTCTTTGGAGGCTTGATAACCAGGTCCTCAGTTTTTTGGTTTTTGTTTCTTTGTTTGCTTTCACTTGGAATGAAAACTTCCGGCACTGCAGGTGCATAAATGAGGGTATGTGATGGTGTTAAGTCTACAAGAGCGTTGCTACAGGCCTGGCCTGCATTTGGCCAAACCTCATTGAACACATATTCATTACTAGAATGAGATACATTCGTCTGCTTATCGTTAAAATCCTTGAAGGCAAGAATCCTTATCTAACTTGTTTACAGCTACATCCTCAGGCACATAGTATGCCCTCAACAAACATTGAATGAATGAATGAATGAATGAATGAACGAATGAATGAAGTATCCACTATGGCCAGGTACTGTATTAAATGCCAGGAAGACAACGCGGTATCATGGAAAGGCCATTGGATTCTCAGGCACACATTCCTGGGTTCCAATCTACATTGTGGCCTCCATTTCCTCTTCTGAAAAATGGGACTCACGATGCCCACCTCTTCTGGAGGTTGCAATGATTAAATCTGTTGGTCAAATGCCTACTCCAGCACCAAGACACAGCAGGTGCTGAGTGAGTCCTTATCATCCTTCTCCTTCTGTGCATTCTGGACTGTGCATCTCCCTGAGGACTGAGCCAGGCTGGGAAGATGCTGGAGAAGGGAGGGCTGGCTGTTTCTGTTCTGCTGTCGCTCCCTTGTACCTGGTGGAGGAAACTGGCTGTGCCTACACTAAGTCATCAATCTCTTTTCCGGCCCCACACCTGGAGCTGGGAACTGGAAAGCATCCGCTCCAGCGGCAGCTGGTTCATCTTACAGCTACAGCCCAGACACACGGAGAATTTAGAAAAGAGAGGAGAAGGAGATTTTCATCCTCTCCACGAAAAAAGAGTGAAACCTCACTTTTATTATGTACGCTGGCGCATTGACTTGGCAACTAATGTATTCCTTTATAGCAGTGCTTTGCATAAGACTGCGTGATTCTAACTGATGGTACACCTGAGTTTGATTATATGTGAAAGTCAAACGTGGAAGATGTCCATTGTCCACAGCAGACAGAAAGGATATGCAGCGGCATGAATCATGATTCTTTGTACACTTACATTCCCCAAACTAATTGCTTATGTGCTTAAATTAAAGGCTCCACGTTGAGTACCAGTCATTAGCAAATGCAAGCTGATTACCTTTCCGAAGAATGTCTGAACTTCCCAAGCCTTATATTTCACACCAGAAACCTAAGCTGAAATATTTTCATGTGGCAACACTTTTGATAGAGGCAAAATAATTTAAACAAATAATTAGCCTTGAGAATAAAAGTGTACACAAAAGCACAATTAATGAATTTACTAATTGTTCTTCCCTGCTGTGGACATTGCTCAAAGTTGAATTTTAAGCTATTATATAAATATAAACTACTGTACCAAGCCACAAAACTGGATGACTCACCATTAGTCATTAATGTTGCCTTGAAAACAAACTTGAGCTCTCGGAGAGAAAATGCATTCACCTAGGCAAACATTATTTTGAAAAGAAGCAAGCCTTAGATGATAAACTGTTCTTTGAGTCTTTGGGAAAACACACACACACACACACACACACACACACACACACACACACACACATGAGAGAGAGAGAGAGTGAGAGAGAGATTTGTGGGTTTTAATGCCCTATATAAATATCAGACAGGCAACATTTACCTTATTCGAAATTCTCCATTAGCTGAATAGGAATGAATTTGGGCTGTCCTGACCACGTGGTCAGATGAGTCCATGGTCCCTCTCTATCACACCCCTTGCTGAAATGGAATCAAAATTTGAGCTGAAGTGCCTTTTTGTGTTTGATATTCTCTATGTGGGGTTGGAGGTGGCTGTCCTCCTCCTCCCTGTCTTCCTTCTTTTCACATTCATCTTTTCCTCCTACTTTAATTCCCAGACAAATTGTGTTTTCTAGATTTGCCTAGAAGGCTGCAAGCTCTACAAACTGTAAAACAGAAACTGTTCTCATGTTTTCCCCGTCTGGGAACAAAAGTGGGAGAAAGGAACAGAGGGATATTCAAGGGTTAGATAAACTCCTGGCAACACTGGTGGGTGTTTCCCTAAATAAAACAACAACAAAAAGATCTTTCTATCCCTTAGGTAATTGTTTTTAAACATGGTTCCAAAAGATTGTTAGTTCTAATTTTTATATTTTATATGAAATAACACAACAGCAATCACCTATAAACAATGCGCTTTAAAGTAAACCTACTTGTAAAAAGAATTGATCATTTATACCTCTGACTTTGGCATCATAAGGGACTGCATATGGATTGACATCGATTCATAAAGTGGAACGTGCAGACACCCATCCCAGGGTGGGGTTTGCTTTCTTCTCATGGACACACTGTAATGTGATTGATTGATCTATAATATCATGGTCTGATCTCAATAGGGACAACACCAAATAGTAAGAAGCCCTAGGATTCTGGAAGGGCTGATGGTGATGGGACATTCTAGGGGTGAGAAAAGCAGGTGAATGGTTTAATAATGGGATTCAAGAGCTAAAACTTTTTTGGAAAAAGGGTATTCCACTGGACGGGAGGGCATAGACCATGGAGATGCAGGGAAGGGGCCGTGTGGGAGGAGCAGTGGAGACAGCGGTACCTCTTCTCCAGCCAGAGCAAATGTCCACAATGTCCAGTGTGTCCTGTTTCCAGGAGAGTGGCCTGGTTCTATGGTGAGGCCAGGGCAGGATGGGGGGCAGTGTGGTGATGTCATCTTAGGGGCTTCATGCAGGGTGCTCTCCACCAACATTAGGTTTATATCGTAAAACTCTGTCCACCTCGCCTCCCCAGCCCACCCACCCCCCACTGAGCGCCTAGGGGAGGAGACCACAGGGAAAGAGGGGTGCCGAAGAGGGGGCCTCTTGCCACTCAGGTCATCTTTACTGGTGGCAGCATCGATGAGGTCATGATCTCTTCAATTTTGCTTGTCCAGACAGCACATTTCTGATGATTTGGGTAATTTCAGCAGAAAAGAGAGCCGTGCCTATGTGCATGGGAGGAGGCAGAAAGGGGAGGGAGAGGGCAGTGGGGGAGGGGATCTGACTTTGAGGGGACAAAGGACACAGAATAAAGATGGGAGAAGCAGGCAAGCCAAGGTATTTTTCCATCTTTACATTTTGCTCAGGGCCATCCGAGTCCACCAGTGCAAGCCCTGGCTCCCCTGAGATCTACTGGAGAGAAATTTCTACAGGCAGAAAATCTAAGCAAGGAGGGCTCTTTGTCCCTGCACAGCCGAGGTATGCACCTGCCACAGACATGCCCAGTGGGAGGAAAATGTCCTGAGGGCTCGGCTGGGACAGTCAGCCACAAAGTGGGTGCAGGGGCTGTTTGCCTTTATCTGAAGACTCCTTTACCACTGGGTTCTGTACTCAGGACCCTGGAGAAATGACTGGGCATCTAGGCACTCTGTCTGCTGCCTGCACCTGGTCCCGGGTTCAGTCATCTCCCACCTATGTGACCTTGGGATGGAGTTTTTGACCTTGCTGTATCTCAGTTTCCTTCTCTGTAAAGTGGGGATGGTAAAAGGACCTACCCTATAGACCTGCTATAAAGATTAAATGAGATAATCAATAGAAAGCACTAGAACAGTGTCTGGTACCAAGCATCATAAATGTTAACTAAAATCCCAATTGTTCTTCCCTCCAAAGAGTGCAGAACTCACCCCTGTATCCGGGAGAAACACAAATCAGAACTACTTAGACTTGTTTTTGTTTTTGTTTTTGTTTTTTTTCCCCTGGAATGGTTTCCAGAATGATTTGGCTTCTGGAGAGGGAATTATAAGGCAGCTGAACTTCTCTGGTTCTGTCTTCGACTCATTATCGTGCAGGAGTAACACAGGTTAATCGCATAGCTAATTAAGAGATAACATTAATGGAATCTGAGTTGGTGCCCTGATAAAGCCGAGCCCTGGCAGATAAATGCTGAGGTGGAGCCAAGCCATTTATTTGAGGAGCAGCAGGGTTCCTATCAGGGCACAAACTCTGGTTCCATTAAAGTTATTGATATTACACCCCGATCTAAAACTGTAAGAAAATTCAATGCGTCTTTTTTTTTCTGTTTCTTTCTTCTGAGGCAACCCAGCATTGGCAGGACTTGTTGAACCAATGCAAAGGTAGTTAGGTAATATGAGCCCCCATAATTGAGCAAGGCGTTTAATAATGAATTAACAAATGAATGAATGAATGAACATAAAGAAATTCATTCAGAGCAAATGCTGCTGCAATTAATATGCTGCCATGTGAAGAGGGACATTGACAGGGCACCCAGCAGAACCAATCCCTCCCTGCATTGATCAGTTGTTTTTTTCAGGGCTTTGCCTCTGAGCAAATCAATGACGGACCTAAAGTACCATTTCTATATTTCTCCTTGTCTCCTTGCAGTTAACCTGATGAAAGTGTTTTGGAGATTTCCTCTCCTTCTTGCTTTAATAAATTCTCTCATGGCTTCTTTAATTGTTGCCGTTTTTTTTTTTTTTTAACCTTTGTTGGGGAATAATGATCAATTACTGCATTCAGTAAGCTGATGGCTGACAAATTCTATTTGACATAATGCAACCATGATTTAAAGGAAGAGCCATCATGCGAACTACATGGCTGCTTCAGGAGGAGCGAGGGGGATTATACTGCACCCTCCATAAAGATTGGGATGTTCTGCAATTAGCCAAGTGCATTTCTGGGAGCCATCGACAGTTTAAAAGATAACCCGACACCAGCTCAGGACACTGGCCTCAGAACGCTGTCATCTCTGGTCATGGTTTCAGTGACATCCTCACACCTTCCTGCACACAGGCTGCTGCTGCCCCTTGCCTCCGCTCCCTAAAAGCCCCCACCAGGGCGAATTCCCTTCAGAGTCAATAAGCTCCGACAAAGGCCTTGGACCGGGTGAGGGAAATCAGCCGCCGAAGCAATGTGACTTCACTTGACATTCCTGTGCTGAGAATGTTAAATACCAATTCCGTAATGAGAAGTAAACACTGGGGCTGTCTGAGAATCACACGTCAGTAAAACACAGCCTCATCCACCGTGCAGGCATCGCTAGACGTCAGTCTGAGCTGTGTCTGAATGCCAGCCAGAACGTGCAAGCACGCCACAAAGGGTAGTTCCTATTATTATTGTTGCTGGTATTGCTGATATGGCCATGGGAAATGTTTAATACACCTGAGAGAAAGCCCAATTCCAAAGAGTTGTGAAGTAGGAGGAGATAAGGAGCTATCCCATCTCAATGATTACACTTGGATAACAGGAAAATTCACTCCAAACTGTTTGATTTTGATAGCCCCGCCTTACAATTTTCAAGTGGTGGTGAATTTAAATCCAAGAAAAGTTCTGGCATTTTTTCAGCTATAGAAATTTAAAGCAAGTTGAAAATCGAACGTTGATGCACTTTTGTGCTGTTCAAAATTTCCTTTTACTGAACCTCAAAGCCAGTTGTATTCTTTTCAGCCATTTGCTGAGTAAATCTGAGCACATCGGAAACACCAAAACTCAAGAGAGAAAATTCCTTTTTTTTCTCTCCTGAAATTTTAAGCCGAATTTTTACAATGAGATTCGGTGTTATAATTTTGTCTCTGTATACGAAGGTCTATCATTAAGTCTTATAAACACATGATTACACTATTTATTTCAATTGCCTCATTAAACAAGCAACTCCTGAGTATGTAAATATGCGATAACAAAAATGGTCTATGAAAACTCCATGCAAAAGGTCCTCACAGTAGGAGTAGGAACTGGCAAAGCAAAGAAACACAATTAAGAATTAAATCTCTAAAATCTACACACAAAGCAAACCAGAGTTTTATGGAGATGGTGACCTACCGTGCCTATGTACTAAAGAGTAAATTCTATTCTGCTCAGTCCTTGATATATACACACAATTTCCATGTTGAGCTAACTCTAATTACCGACAATGTCAATATGAGGTACGTGTGCAGGAACACAGAATAGCTAGTGGACATGATGATTTTCTTGATTTGGGGGGGTGGTGGTGGTAAGATAACAGGGTACAAAGCTTGTGGTTTTGAACCCCAAACAAGCCAGTTCCCCTCTGTGCACATCTTTCCACCTCTTGTTCCACTTGGAAAGAACACTATGTGTAGATGTCGTGCAAGATGCTGTTCGAGAATGATTTTATGGGCAGACAGAAACATCTGACTTTGTCAAATGTCCAAGACATGCCAGAGTCCCAGTGAGAAACTTGCTCCGGCCCCAGCCCATCTCACCATGAGGAACAAAGCTTCTATTTTCTGTTGTTCTCTGAAGTCTTCAATATACCCAGACTTGCCTCAGTCTTCCACCTTAGTTCCTCTCTTTTTCACACCTTGACTTCCACAATATGTTGCGCATCATCTGTATTCTTTCACCAAACTCTTTGTGATTCCTTTTGACTCAGTTTTTATTTATTTCACGAGGGCCAAGACCATTTCATTTATTTCTCCCAATTCCCCGAGCCAGATGCATAGTCTCTAGCATAAAGAAGGTGTTTCTAAAAGTGTTTATTGAATTACTGAATGTGGTCCTCTGACCATCCCCCCTCATTCCTATTATATTCATCTCCGTTGGGATTCCTTAATAAAGTGACACTTAAACATTTCCTCTCCTAACACACCATACGTTCCGGCATACCTTTCAGGCGGTCACTGTCTTCAGCTCTCCTGGGGTTTCAAAAATGTTCTCAGCTCCTGGGGTTGACACCCTTGTTCTTCCCTTCCCTGGTATTTCCTCCCTGGAAAATAGTCTCTGTTTCTTTTGCTCAACAAATCACCTGAATGGCTTCTGCTTTCACCTACACACCTACCTTGCTTTCACCTACCCCCCCATGAGTGTGAAATGGTGAGACCCTAAAACCTTCATCTGCTATGGCCATGAAGGACCTAACAGTGATTTGCAGGGGATGCCATTGACTCAATGCTTCTGCCCAATGAGAGATGCATTTTGAAGGTTGGTCCTTGTTAGAAGTTCTTCTTCCAACAAAAGGAGCAATGTAGCTCCATATTCACTCGGGACAGCTCAGGTAGACATACAGGCCATCTGCAAAGCAACCACTCTCTAGCCATACTTCTCTGGTATTTTGAGGTGGGCATTTGAGAAAAAGCAAATGCTCTTGAGCAATAAATTAGTATAGTCCCTGATTTTTTAACTGAAAAAACACATGCTATCTAATCCTTTCCTGCAAGTACCTCTAGATGTCTACACAAAGTCAGAATCCAGTCAGAAACACAGAGCTTGTTCCGTGGGGGACTTTTATATAGGGCCTAGTTACAAAGGTGTTGGGAGAACTGAAAAACAAAGACAAGAAACAGGGGGCAGAAAGGCAAAAGTTTTATAAAAGCAGGAAGCCTCTAGGGCCCGATGATCCTAGGGAGGCAGTGGTATTTGCCGAGCCCAGCTCTGTAACTGGAATCATGAAGGGAGGACCAGACTCAAGGATCTAGGGCCACAGAAGTGGTGGCAGAAATGCCACCCAAAGCAGCAAAAGGTGGAAGGAATACCTTGGATTCCCTTCCCACCACTCCAAATTACCCAGAGTCATTAGAACCCCATAAACACAGTACTTTCACAATAATTCCAGTGCAGACATCTGTGGGCTAAAACTGTATGGGAGACATTTGCAAGGTTTAGAACCACTTGGACATCCAAAGAAAAATCTCCACCAAATCAGAACAAAGGCCAGTCTTATCCACAAGCATCTATGAGGGTGTTTTGTTTTGTTTTGTTAACTATTTCTTTGATGAGGAGTAAATGGAAGTTGATAACAGACCTCCAGTATAGATTCTTTTATGGTTTCTTGCATATAATTATACTTTATGGTATACCGCACATAGTTCTCATTTCATAGCATATGTTCAGTCATTTCAATTAATGTTTTTATTGTCTTCATAAATTCCGGCATCGAAGGATTTGTCCAGGTATTGTCACAGATAGATACTTGAGTAGGGTGGCCGCTTCTTGACCATTATAGGAATAATATTGGTGCTCAGCTTAGACAAATAGGATGTGGCCCTTTATGATGTCTATTTTTGACTGGAAAAGTTACAAGTTACACAACCACAGACACATTTTTCACTTCTGGTCTTTTAGCACAGGACATCTCTGACATTTCATTTCATTAGACAAGTGGAGAATTTTTTATTGTCTCTTAAAAAATCTTGCCCATCAAAATCAGAGACACCAGAATGTTCCGTTTTCCCCTAGAGAGTGCCTTACATCTTCTAGTTCCCCTCTGTCTTTCTCTCCCTCTTTTCTCCTCCTCCTTGAACACATTTCTCTTTTTGTAACTAAGTCCTTATCCCAGGCTCTGAGATTCCTGTTTCTGAACTTTTACTGTTTTTCCTCCAGAAACTTCCTTTCCTTTTCACTAATCCATTCCAAGGGAGTGTCATCCCCAATCAACCGGTCATATTCAATGTCTGGAATAAGCAACCTTAATGGCTTTGTTTCATCTGTACTTCATTTCATCAGATGGAAGCTGTTCATGGCCTCACTTCTGCCCTTCCTCTCTCCTGACCCAATAGCAAACCCAAAGTACAAATCAGAGCAGCAAATCCAGGTTAAAGCAAGCTCTGTGGCAATCTAGAGTCTTACACCAGACCCCAAAACCCTCCAACCCCCAATCCTGGTAGTCGAGGAAGGGGAACGCCCATCATTTCAAGGGCGGGGGCCCTCTGTGGAGATTTCTCAGCCTCTCCTCTTTAATGAGTTTAACTCCAGAGATGGGCAGCTAGAGCGTTCCCGCTGAGCATAATTACCATGATGGGGCACCTGGGGAGAGATTGTCACAAAGATAACTGGGTCTCAGGCTATTTAGCGCTTTACAGATGAGAGTAAGGTGGTGACTTGGAAAAATGAGGTCTGGTTCGGATAGGAAGACTGCTATGGTTCATTTTCCTCCCTCCTGTAGAAGCGTAAACTGTTGTGTTTCTAATTGATGTGCATGAGCCCAGGGCACAAAATGGACTCAGGTGAGAAATCATAGAATCCCAAGGCCGGATGGGACTGGAGGGGTCATCCTGTCCACCCTCAGCCTACAGGCAGGACTGCTTACAAACTGTCTCAGAAGGAGGGCTCGCTACCCTTTTCATCACCGCCTCGGGAGGACTGAACGCACAGATAACCAAGGGCTACCTGGGCACCGACGCACACTACAAAGGATGCTTGTATGTGTTTATTCTGGCTCTTCTTGCTTAAAAGCCCTACCCAGGGTCAGGGGCAGGTCCCTAACATGGGCAGCTTAGAGCAGCGCACTGAAATGTCAAAAATTCACCTGGCAGTACAAATAGACTGAAGAACACACAAGAAAAATATATTGAATCATCTTGTGCAAATTCACATCTCACTGAGGAGCTGAACGAGAAGAGCGATCCTTTAAGCATCGTCAAACTGTGAGTGTCAGGAAGGGCCTGGGCTTCTGCTGTCCCCAGAGAAAAAGCCCACGGAGGACCTAAAGCAGGGACTGGTGGTGAGTGGAGGGAGACTTCAACGGGTAATCCTGAGGGCATTTAGAAGCTGATATTCAGATGCCTGCAGAAAGCAATGTGCTATGTATAGGTTGGGAGATGTAGGGGGTTTGGAACCTGCAATCCTCTCTCAGGCTTTGGTTCCTCCCTTCTGGTATTAATATAAAAATGTCAACAATGTTGAGAGCACCTAATATGAGGGAAGCTAGGGGTGTGGGTCCCAGGAACTGGCAGCGGGAGTCACCCATTCCATGGTGCTGGGCAGATCAGACGACGTCCACCAAGAAGTCTGGACACATTCCCAAGATGCCGGGGTACAAGACAAGGTTGTAGGCAGTTAGGCCCTGCTCCCTGCAAAGAACAGAAGTGGGGCTTTCTCTCTGGACTGTTCACACTTGGAGTCACTGGATTTCATATGTCTCTGAAGACTTTGAGGAGATTGAGGAATCTATCCTCTTGGCCAGAGGTAGAAACACTACAGCCCATGGCCTGTTTTGATACAGCCCACAAACTAAGAACGATATCTACATTTCAAAAGGGCTGAAGAAGAAAAAAGAATATGCAACACAGACCATATCTGAACTGCAAAGTGTGAACCATTTACTGTTTGACCCTTCACAGGAAAAGCTTGCTAACCCCTGCTCCAGGCCACTGGTTCTCTACTTTCCATGGTCACACACACACACACACAAAACACTTAGGGTACTTATTAAATATTCAGATTATCCCCTCTAAACAGCTGTCTTAGCAGATCTTGGACTAGGTCCCCAGTGTCTGTTCTCTAACAACCACCAAAGGTAATTCTAGGGCTGGTGAGAATGAACTGACCTTACAAGTGTTTCCTTTCAATGAATCAATAAGTACATATTTTATGATTTCTATGTGGACAGTTGTCTGCTGAGTGTGGTGGGGGATACAAGTGGCAGGAGATAGCTCACCCCTTCCATCTAGTTAGGGGGAGGAGAGCTTCTCAAATGAACCTACTGGAGATAAGTTAGGGACAGATAAATGGCAAGGGGCTGATTCCACATGACCTGGGATTTTAGGTGCAGAGCCACCATGCATGGTCGGGTCACTCTGCTTGCAATCCACATGGAATGGAGTGTCTGCAAAAGAATGAGCAAGGTTTGGGATGTGGGGAAAGTAGCATGTGCAAAGGCACAGAGCCAGAAGGCTCTTTGGGAATGAAAGCTATGTTGAGCATGGGTGGAAAGTACAGTGGCCTGACCACTGAGGACAATCTGGAGAACAGAATTCATGGACTCCCGCTTCACGGCAAGAACAACTCAGAAGAATAGCTTGCCCTCTTTCTCTCCTTCCACAGCCTTGCTAGATCCTAAGCCATGTCAATTAGGGTTCTGGATCTTTCTACCTAAAATGATTTTTGACCATTTCCCACCCCCTCCCTATGTGCACCCACATATATTCTCTAAATTCCTATCTCACTGAGACTTTTGTCATTATTCACTACTAATTTATGCCTGTGTTGCCTTGCAAACACCATCTTTGTAGGCTAGATTTTCTTTCCATATCACCTTCTTGTTTATAAAGAAACTTCTGTCTCATTTCTCAAGACCCAACCCAAGCACTGTATTTTCCTTGCAGCAGAACTCTCTCTGATCTCTTTCCTTCTTTGGCAGAGCTAAGCAATTTTTCCTTTTGCACCAACCTGGTCTCCTGAACAAAGCAAAAATATAGGGCTTGCACCATATTAGAATTATTTGTCTTCATTACCATCTATCTCCTGTACAAGACCATGACCTCTCTGAGGTCAAAAACCATATTAATCCACTTTCATTTCCTTGGTGCCTACAACAGTGCACATAGTCATGGGCAGTACACATTTATTCAGTGGATGAATTATTCAATTCATGAGCAGGTCATTTTTGGGTTGTGGAGGCCCATAAACATCAGAGGGGTGTGGCCTTGCTGATACCATCAGTGAGGTATGGCTTTTAAATAAGGGGTGACATTATGATGCCATTTTAGGCAACATATAAAGAAAATGTTAATGGAAAGTAGGAGTCTAAAGATGATTTGTTGAATAGGTAGGAAGGCAGGAGATTCTCCCTGGAGGAATACCATGTCCTACTTCTTTGATAACTCCTCGGAATCTCAGCACTTTTAAATTCAGCAAACATCTGCAGAAGAAGATTGTAGGTAAGATCTGAGCTGGGCACTGCCATACACAGTGTGTCTCAGCTGGTCCTCTGCTACGTGCTAGCCTGAGCTTTCATATGGCATATCAGAACACTCCTGGTGTTCTGGAAGGCCAGGATAAGTGAAAAATAATAACTTTAATATCACCTACAATTCCAACCTCAGGAATTTTGTTACATTAAACATCTTGAAACTGCTCACAATGGAAAACAACTGCAGCAACTGTAGGCAAATGATTTACCTTAAGGATAAGAACCAATACTACATGCATGGAAACTGGAAGAATTCCAGAGAACAGCAAAAAAGTACAAAGACAAAGGAAAATGGGTCCTATGAAGTTTAATAAAAGTTAGACAATAAGAGGAAAAAGATGATGCAACAGGCCAATTTGGGCCCAATAATGGTTGGCTTTCTGCAGCAATAAAGACGAGGTACAGAGTAGGTAGGGATATAGAAACATTTCTAATCAGTGGTCCTATAACTCTGGGTTTTATTTGTCAGGGGATGTGAGTATTATTTGGTAGAGAAATGGCAGGGTCCAACTATCTGAACCCCAAAGGTAATTTATATTTCCTTTATAATTCCTTGACTCCTCACATCTATGTGGGGCCAGATGACAAACACAAGCTAATGGAATGTAAGCAGAAGTAGCAAGTGTCACTTCCAGGCCAACAAGGGTAAGCACCCAACGTGCCTTCCCAATGCTCTCTTCTGCTTCTACAAGCCCTAGATTAAAGTTGCAACCTCTCAAGGTGGGAGAAGCCTGGATCCCTGAGTCATGGCTTGGAAGAGGGCCGCCCAGGAAAATTGCCGGAAGAGGAATATCCATATTGGTCTCTGTGTGAGGGAGAAATAAACTTTTATTGTGCGAATCCTTTGGGATTTGAGGTTGCTCGTTACAACAGTTGGCCCATCTTTATTAATTTGGGGTAGGAGGCTAGATTTCCAAGAAGTTTTCAGGGGGCAGCTAAGTTACAGCCTACATCATCATTTGGGGCAAAGCACACGTGGGGTAGGAAGAGTTCTGGGTGGTCCCGGGGTAGATACAAAGATAGGAGGAATCTGGGCCAGCAGCCCTTTTCCCCCATTGATTTTTGCTGGGGGCAGCCAGCCTTGGACTCATCGATTCGAGCTGCTGATTAAGCCATGTTCTCCAGTCTGTCAGCAGCCACTTCATTTCCTTTCATCTCATGTTTTCACCTGCTTGAAGCTCTACAACAATTGGGAACATTTCAGAAGGGCTTTAAAAATGGCTCCCTTCCCTGCACAGCAGTGTTCAGCCACGTCTCTTCCTCCCTCCTCCAAGACAATTGTTCTCAGGGCTGTTGCCTGTTAGATAGAAAAAAAATTGCTAAAGCTGGAGGCAGCTGATCTTCACGGAGGCTACAGCAGGGCAGAGTTCCATCTAGAGGAGGCTGGGGACCTACTGGGAGTTACCTCAAGACGGAAATGCTCCTTTCCCTTCCACAGAATGAGCTGTGAAGATACCCAAGACCCAAAGCAAGCTTTACAGCAAACAGGAACTAAAGAGCATACGGCAGGTGGTAGCTCAGATGCCAAAGCAAACCTCATTCCGGTTGAAGAGGGGGCACAAAAATAGAATCTAATATGGCCCAGAGTGCTTGGAGTGGGAAAGAAGATTCTAAACCTCAGGTCAGGTCTGTAAGAGAGAGGGGGTGGACATTCTCTCTCTCTCTCTCTCTCTCTCTCTCTCTCTCTCTCTCCCCCTCGCATCTGTGGTTGCTTAAACAAACAAACAGAACAAGATGGCTGCTGATGGATAGCTAGCTCCTGAACACCGGCTGACACACCTACGTGCCAGGTTTGCCCAGCTGTACAGATGCCACAGCTGATTGTCGAGCGTGCCACACACCACTGCGGATCAATCTGCACATGCCAATTACCTGATTTAGAATGGGCTGGGGAGAGCGTGCACAGCAGGGAGGAAATGGCTCTTGGGTTCTTCTCTGTGCTCCTGCTCTCCTTTGTCCCCTCGGGGAGAGAGCGGGGCAATGGTGAGGGCCAACCCCTCCCTGCACCGCACCCTCCTCCATGTAATGCCCAAGGACAATGTTTGGTGCCACCTCACCCCGCCTCCAAGCAGGGCCTGGAGAACCGAAACAGATTGGAAGCTTTGGATAGACAGGAGATCGGGGTCCCCTTTGTGGCAGATGCAATTTCTGTCACCAGGCTGGGGGAAAGCAGGCCATTGTGCATCCTCGTTAGGATTTCTGACACGAAGAGATTTGTTTTTGTGCCCTCTTCTCCCTTCGTCTCTTGAATAATAGGCACACCAGACTATTAACTCCCTTCACAGTGGGCTGGAATGTGCTCTCCTCTCTTCCCAAAGAAATTGACTCCCTTGGCTGCCTAGCTCCAGACATGCTGATGGTGGAGTGGGTGGGTAGTGGCCAGCGTAGCACTGGTATGTGTGTGTGTGGTGTACAAAATGGTGTTTAGTCAACATGTCTTCTGGATTTTTCATTACCTGTTGGAATAGCCATCTGAGGGACTCCCAGGGAAAGCTGGCTGGACCTAGCAATAACAGAAACCCGGGGGGCCAAATGGCAGTGTGTGGAATGAAGAGGCCTGGAAATCATAGGTTATGTCTCTGGGCCAGGACAGCAGCACATCCACGTGCATTTCTGGGACTCTTGGCCTCCCCTCTCCTAACCAAATCCTGGACAGCAATTGGGGACATCTTCCCATCCTTCCACCCCGGCTCTCCACGCCTCTCCCTAAGCACTGGGTCATGCATCATACCTACAGCCTGGGGCCTGGCTTGCCCTCCTGATCTCCTCTCTGATCATCTTAGCCAGAGGGACCTCTCTCTTTCCTCTACAGAGCTTATGGTCTGCATATCTCATACCATTCTCCTGTACATTGTATGGTCTGTGAGTGCCTCTAGATAATTAGTGCAGTGGATGCTGGCACCTTGTCTTGTACAATTTGTAATCCCTACACTGTGCCAATAATAGTGCTATTCAATTGATTAGGCTTGAAATAAATTTTGGCTCAAATGAATGCATTCTCAGGAAGCAGTAACTTGAAGATTTGCCCCTGCAGACTATATGCGTCAGAAAAAGTATTAACAACAAAGACCTTTACATATATCCTGTGCTCCCCGCTCTCAAAGCTTCCATGAGAACCAGGAAGTCCTGTTGACTGATAAATCCCACCGTGTTTCGCTGGCCATTGCCCTGCCCGCCTTGAAACCATTGGAAACTTCCTTCATTTGCTATCATTTATCACAGGCTCCAAAGCTAGGAAATCACTCATTGCTAAGTTTTGGTTGTCAGGCTCATGCAGAAGTATTTTCATTTGTGTCCTTTTCCATCTGACTCTCAAACTAATCCTTCTCAACTTCAGATCTTTGCACAAACCTCCTATGTCATCATTGGGGAACTCTGGGCCCAGAGCAAAGGTAGGAGGCAAAAAGCCCCAAATCTGCACGTTTTATTTCATTGGTACATGTATTTAATCCATCTGCAAACTGTTCATTGGATAGCATTGCAGGCTTCTCTCTCTGGGAACACTAAGGTATGTGTATTCAACAGTGGAAAATAAACATAAGATTTTATTACAAAGTGCCACTGCCGCTCCTGGCATGAGTAATTTGTGCACCTGCATTTTTAAAATGTTTCAAAGTTTTTCCCCTTGGTGGATTCTGTGGTAACACACAGTAGCTTCCTGGCTGTCACAGCCTGGTTCTTGTAGGCTCCTGTCACTTCTGCCCATGCTATCCAGAAGTCATTGCTTTCAGAGCAGAGAGCAAGCCAACGTGATGACTGCCCATGTAAGCCTTTGGGAGTTTACGTTCCTGTTGTGTCCTGATAAATGTCTTTCTCCTAAGAATTAGCAAAAGTGTGGAGTGTGAATCTCAAGTGCCAAAGGGGTAGAGGACAGATCACCAAGAGACGAATTAAGGTCAGGATCTGTCCTACTGAGAGGTGGGAATGGTTTCTGGAGATGAATACAGGGTTGAGCCCTCCTGCTCTCAGCCTTTTTTTTTTTTTAAAGCACAGAAACCAAGTCATTTGCAGCATATCACCAAGGTTCTTCAGCAAATAAGGCAAGCCAGTATGAGCCAGATGGAAGTGAGACACCCAGTCAGGGAGAGAACCTGGAAAATGGTACAGAGGCGTGTCAGAAGGAAAGGGTGCTATTATTCCAAACGGACTACAGCATTCTGGCTTTATCTTTTCCTTCCCCTTCTTTTGCAATGATTCCGCTCTTTGCAGGTGTCTAAAGTCAGTCTGTGTGCATGCTAACAATTTCCCCTGTGATATCTGTAATCTCCTGGAAATGTTCGTTTATTCCTTCCAGTGTCCCCACCACAACCCGGAAGGCTGGCAATTCCAAGTCATCTTAGGCGCGTTAATACTTTCTTAAAGTCATATCACAGCATACTGCACACTTCTCCCTGCAACAGCAGGTCTCAGAGGAAGATGATAATGACCCAGCACTAACCAACTTGATCGTTAGAATCTCTGTCTCTGTAAGCAACATCAGGCAGATAACGTGATCTAAAGACTATTTATTTATCTGTCCAGTGCTGCAAATGGAGACAGAGGGAGCTCCACCGATGGAATCGCTGGGTGTGAAATCTTCATTGTTCAGTATGATCGAGAGCAATGGGATGCTTGTTTCATTTAAATAATACCAAGTTTTCAAACACTGTGCACCATCTGCCTTGGGAGCTGCCTGGCCCAGGCACAGAATTGAATGTATGTGGCATTTCGAATCGTTTAAATGCAAACTTGCTGTGGTTTTAGCTTGAGGGATAGTAGAGGAGTGGTAGGTGTTGTTTGCACTACTGAGGATCAAGTCCTTATTCTTGGTGTGGATGAGGCTTCCGTTGACCACCTCTGAGTTTGACTGTTCAGGACAATAACTTTTTTTTTACTTTTTAAAAAATATTTATTTATTTACTTATTTTTTAGAGAGAGAACACAGAGGAGGGCAGAGAGAGAGGGAGAGAGAGAATCCCAAGCAGGCTCTACATTGTGAGTGCAGAGCCCGACTTGGGGCTCAGTCTCCCAAACTGTGATATCATGACCTGAGCCAAAATCAGGAGTCAGACTCAACTGACTGAGCCACCCAGGCGTTGCCAGGAGAATAATTTTAATGTGATTCCCTCTGAAAAGAATAAGAATTGTGTTTTAATATCCTCTATGACTTTTGTACCCCAATGTTTACAGTCAAGTCATAAGTTTAAATTTGGGGAATTATTTCTCAAAGCATTCCCTGGAAGTATGTAACTGGCCCCTCTGGTAAGTCATGAATGTATGAACCTTGTCCCAAGGCAAAGACTCTGAAGGGCAACTAAAACCACATGTCACATACATGTGCGTGTATGTGTGAGGAACACACATGTGCATGCATGGAGAGGAACTGGAGGCTTATTTTGACTTAGTTATCAGGATTGTTTGTTCAGGGTCATGAAATGTTACTCTCTGTAAAGAATGGTAGAAGCAAACTGAGGAATGACTGAGAAAATAGTTGCCATATTCAGCTGTGTTGTACATGGAACAGCACTTGGTCAATATACCTTGACTTGCACTCAGTCTCTTTCAGGCTCTGTCCAGGTTTTAGGCAAAGAGGCTATTTGAATTAATTATTTCATTGATTCAGGATGAGGTACTGTATTAGGATAAGTGACTCTGTTAAAACAAACCCTACAATTTCAGTGCCTTAACATAATAACGACTTCTTGTTCCTCCTGTCACAGTCTTCTATGGTTTAGGGGTAGCATGAGGCTCTGTGCCATGAAACCACCCAGGTCTCTCCCATCTCTGTTGTCACCTCCTTTTTTACCATGTGGTCTCCAAGATAGCCACAGAACACAAAGGAGAGAAAAGAGAATGTGGAACATATGTACCCACTCTGAACTGCCTTGGTGCTAAAAGCTCTCCTCGTACAAAAGTGTTTGGGAATATGAGCTCGCTGGTGCTAGGAGATGGTTCAGTCTCTGCCACTGATAGTTTTGCCTTTATTACCTGGCTATTTCACGTGAAAATATCCAGTTCCAACCACAGGTACTTGTTCTAGCTCTCTCTTCGTGTCCTCTCATGGTGATGGTGGAAGGTCCTACATCCCTGAAGGGGTACAAATCCAGTTCCTTACACAAGACCAGTGACCTCAGCATGCATTGTGATGAGTGAAGCTGGTTATGGTTATGCTTGACCACACACATGCCTGAGGTGTTCTTCAATCAGTCTCGAACACTGTAGCCTGCCTTAGTTATTCTTTATAGTAGCTTGTAAAACTACTGTAACTTGCTTCGTCCACGATCTGAAAAAAGGCACTATACAATTAGGCTATAAATATCATTTTATTATGCAGTTTTAAAGGCACTGGATTTTGAAGCACTGTAATAGCATAGAATACCCAAATCATTCCCATTGCCCATTATTTAAGTACTTAAACTTGCTTTTGACATTAACTGCTCCTAACACAATGCTTCCGACATGCTGGGCTCACCTTATCAAAACGTGAATCTTTTTTCAGTCATTCTAAAATATTTCTATATTTGTGACTTGTCCTGTCTTCAGAGTTGCAATTGGAAACAACAGAATACTGCAATTGTTTCTAGAGTCTGGTTAAATGGGATTTGGACCACTTGGAATAGAAGCTACATTGTTCATGGCTCCAGCTTCCTATGTTTATATGCATCCACTCTCTTGTGCCTGAAATAAATTTGCTGTGGTCTTTGCCTCTGCTCTATTCTAAACACACTGTGCAAACAAGAGCCTACTCCTCCAGAGAATAACCAAGCCAAGGACGTCATGTTCCATCTTTATGATGAAATGCAGATTTGTCATTAAAAGGCAAATTTTTCGTTTCCAAAAACTGCATATAAATGATGCTTTAAAGGATTTTAGCTAATGAAATTTAGCCCTCTCTTCCCCTCAAAAGAAGAATTTAGGACTATGCCCTGGAACTTAGCCCAGAGTATTTCATTTGGTTTCAAAATGCATACGTTTTCTTTTACTTCATGATCTTGCCTTATGGTATTTTGCTGTCTAGTGGCCAGCAAGCAAATGCCGACAGCCTTGTTGAGCTCAGGAATACTGCCTGCTTAGTTCGCCCGACTTCCTTCCATGCCTCCTGGCCAGTTAAGCACAACCAGTGTGGTTTCTGGCCACTCCAGCCAAGGAAGACTGTGCCAGGAATTGTCATGGTCATGCTACAACCTTCGTGACAGTCGGGTCATCAGTCGGGAGGCTCCCTCTCTGTCTTGCAGCCCCATTTCTTCATCCTCAGCGAAGCACTCTGTGCGAGAGAGGGACAGACATGCCACTTCCTCTCCAACATTTCAGTTCAGGCTGACTTCAGAGTGGACACTGCTTAGGGGATTTCCAGGTTTGGAGTAGCTTTAAAGGCTCTTTCTGAATTCGTCAACTCGTCCTTGTAGACGTTAGTGTTTCACAGCCTCCTCGGTCAGTTCCTGATAAATGTCCACAGATGGAAATCTCACTTTACTCCCTGGTTTCTGTTCCCATGGCTTGGATGTGGCCCTGGACACAGGTTGCCTCTGTGGGCCGGCCAAGGAAAATTGAATGAAGGAAACCCTGTGACTCCATCCAGTGTAGTGGCCCTCAAATAACCAAAGGCTCATATAGAGGTGGTAGCCCTGTTCAAAAGGAGTTTCCGCAGGGGAAACCGCCAGACCTTCCGGAAGATGAAATAAATGGAGTGGCTGAGAGAAGCATCTGCTTTCCTTCCTATGGGGTGTTGGGGAGCCAGGCACAAAACACCTTTTTGTGCTGTTTTTTGGTTGTTGTTGTTGTTGTTGTTTTGCTACAAACTCCAGTGTGACTTTGAGGAATTCAGTTTCAAACTGTTCCATGCATTCCTCATCCTTGAGAGTAGGAGTTGAGAAATCAGACCCATGGTTTCGTGAATGGGTTGACAAGGGTGGTTTCTAGGTACCCATGACTTCTTGATGCCGCGGAATGCAGACAAGGCATCTGTTACTAACGTGGTGGTCTCCAGGGTCCCCAAGGGCCCATGCATGCCACGGCTCTGAAAAAAAAATTTTTTTTTAAATCCCATGGGGAGACAAGTGATGTGACCTGCACACCACAGGGGCCCAGTCTTGAGGCAAGGCTGTGTGGCTCACCTTTGATGCTAACTTGGATGAAGGAAGGAACTGAATGACATTCACAACCTGAAGTGATTCCATTTCATCATTTTGTACACATACATTCATGATGGGCTATATGTTATATATAATTTACTAAAGCACGCTTTTAAAAATAGATTTGAGGAGCGTGGAGACCCCAGAAGCGTATGTTATTGTACCGGGCTTGAGTTTCCCTTTCCCTCCCACAGGGGACCTCTGAGGGTCTATTTGAGGGCATGAATATGGAAAATTCAGCTCCAGCTCCCCCACCTCACTCCCCGAACAGCACTGCAGAACTATGCTAAGCTCTTGTGGTTTTGAAGGAACAGATGCAAGAGACAAAATAAGTATAAAAGGAATTTGGGGAATGGGTCCTAAGAATCACCACATTTCCTATCACTCTCAGAAAATGCATCTCTTTTCAGGGGCACTGTACATCTGCGTGGCTCCAAACCACCAATTATTTTTCCAAGCAACATAATTACAGCCTTCTCCTGAAAATGCCAAACACTCACATGAAATACAGCTTCAGAAATTTTCACTTAAGTTAATTGGTTCCAATTACTCAGACCTGCCTTGGCCCCCCAAAACCCGGTTCTCTTTTTCTCATCCTGTTCACTTTTGAGAGAGAGAGAGAAAAGATACCTACACCCAAATTCTACATATTTTATTAGAACACACAACCCAGTGAATACAGGATGTATAATTGAAGGAGGGGAAGAGAACACTACCCCAGCCTCCCTGTGCATCCCTTTGTCTGTATGGGCACTGACAGGCCACGGATGTCACAGGCCTTCCTCCTGAACCGCTCTGAATGTAATCTGCTGGGTTTGGTTTGCTGAATGTATATGCACGTCAAAGATTGTGGGCATGGATTATTTATAAGATGTTCACTTCCAATTAGCACTGCTTAAAACATGAGCTTCCGCTTGGCTCGTGCAGCAGCAGTCTGTTCTGAGGTTGGGAGGGTCTGGTGGGGGGGGGGGGCGGTAAGTAAGACTCTTGCTGAGTAGTTGTGACCTGCTAGCTTAGGTACCATTTGGAAGCAGCCCTGTGTGTGGACAGATTCTTTCCCCAGATGAACAACACCGTAAATGGCATGATAAAAGACATGGAAGGGCACACTTTCAAAAGGCTGCTCTGGGAACAGCATGTCCAGGTCCAGAGACCATTAGGTCATCTTGGACCATTGCTCCTCAAGTGAGCACCCAGAGAATTGACCGCATCTCATTTAGGACCCATGCCTGCCTCAGTGGAAACCCCATTTTCCAATCTGATGGAGACTTATAGATATTGGTTTCTAATGCCAAGATCTGGTATGGTAGGAAAAGCTACTGATGAAATCAGTTTAATTTACACATTTTAACCAAATCTAATTAACCACATTTAATTAACCCATTTGCTGAGGTTAATGAAACCCTGATTAACTTGAGTCAGAAAGTGGATGAAAAGGAGGGCCAATTAAGTTCTAGTCCCTGATAGGGCTCCAAACCTCCGGGAGCCTTGAGCTTGTCAAAGACAGGGCACTAGGTTTGTGTTTTGAACCTTTGCTCAGGAAGGGAGTCAGGACAGGAAATGTAGCCAGCACTCTAGTCTCTCCTAGAATTATTCAATGCTCCAACTTGTTACTTAGTCTTAAACATGGGGGATTCGGGAATCAAGGGCATACCCTACTAACATTGCAGCAGGACACGTCAATGCCAGATGGAAATGACTGGGGGTCCATCCACGCTATCTAGTCGCTGATCAGCAGACCACCTCCTTGTCGGTCAATGGCATTCTCGAGGCAGCAGTAAAGACCTGGAGCTGTGATTCTCCTGCCTGGAGTTTAGCACTGGTGCAATGAACTGAGAAACTTCATCCGTTTCAGTCGCCGGGTGTCACTGTCATAAAACTCCCCATCATCTGGCATTGGCTGAGAGCCCCATCAGCTGACCCAGCTCAGAGCATTTGAACACTACCAAGGCTGGTACCCTTTCCTACTTTGCAATGGTGTTTACTGAGCAGTTCTTTTGGTTTTTCTGATTCTTGGGGGACAGTTAGCTTTCTAAGACTGTCCTTAGCAAGAAGGTAGCTCATGTCTTTTCTGAATGTCAAGCTTGTTCCCAGGGGATAAAGAATGAGGACCATCTTTGTGCACATGCAGAGAGAAGGGGCTAAACAGGAATCTTCTGCAATCAGAGAACAGTCCATCAGGATACCAGGAGCTTGAGAGCTCCAGAGGACAGAGTATCAGGAAACCATGGGAGTCTTTTCTTCTAGACTCCCATGGTGGCACAATACGCTCAGGACTGACCTGGCCAAGAAAAGAGATTTGAGCATATCACATGTCACTGAATGCAGTGAGCTCAAAATCTAAGGTGGAGGGAGGAGGGGCCCAAAGTAACACAGGATGCACTTCCTCCCTCCTTTACAGCTGCTGCTCCCAATCAAGCCCTCTATGTCAATGACCTCGAGTTAAAAGAGCAGAAATGCCAAGTGAAACATTTCTCTACTTTAAAGGGACATGTTCAGCAGGCCCTTACCTCCTTCAGTCTCATAAGAAGAATGTGCCAAAGGCCAGATGAACAGTTTTATTCCTGTTCCCCGCAAACAGGGAAGAAGTGCTATAGGAGGGATTTCCATAAGACAGAACAACATCAGTGGGAAAACACAGTAACAAGATTTGGATCAGATTTACAACAGAAGCAGAGCCTTTCCTTTATTGATTAGTTTGAGTCTCTTTCAAAATAACTTCCCTGGGACTTTTTGAAAAAACTCAGGGAGAAGACATCACTCATTCACCTGTGGGTGATGGCACTTCTTTTTTTCTTTCTTTTTTTTTAAGTTAGGAAAAAAAGTGCAATAAAATCTGACATTACTTAGCATGGAAAATATTTGAGGTGATGTTCTCCTAAAAATTACTGAGTCTTTCAGAAAGTGCTCTTTTCCTGAAATGTCTCAAGTTTTTACCATCTCTCTCATCCATTATCCAGATAAATGCCTTCAAGTACATTTTCACCATCATTCTGAAGCAAAAGTGGTTTAGGCAGACTGAAATTGAAGTGATGCTCTGATACTGATTGAATTGATAAAGTGGCACTCTTTGTGGGGACCTCTTTTCATTTCCCCTAGAGAGAAACAAATATTCAGTTCTACTACTGGGGACCCAAAAGTCATGGATTTTGCTCTCCGGGAGAGATGATTTCAGTTAGTGAAATTAGATCAACACACACACAGAGGTTGATAATACCAGAAGTTCTCACACATCGCCAACCACAAGCAAGCCAAGTCAATCTAGACTTTGTTATTCAAATCAGCATCAGACTGGGGTCCTTGAGCAACTGACCCTTGATTTTGGCTCAGGTCATGATTTCATTAGGCTTTGCACTTAGTGAGGAGCCTGCTTGGGATTCTCTTTCTCCCTGTCTCTCTGCTCCTCCCCACCGCATGCATGCACACACACCCTCTCTCTCTCTCTCTGGAAATAAATAAATAAACTTAAAATGAAAGAAATTATTTTAAAAAATCAGCACAAGACTGATCACTTTTAGAAGTCTGATATCATGGAGGGCAATCAAATACAGAAAAGTGCCCGGCACTGTGGTAACAATCCCAGAAGGGCCCTTAGAGGTCATCTATGTGCTCACTTGATGGTGCTGATCCCAGAACTGAGGCAAGAAATGCACTCGAAATATTGGAGTTTGTCTTAATAATTTATGGGACTTATGCATTTTACTTAACATATATCTGTGTTTGCTTTCATGTAAAAATAATGTTTGAAATGTCTTGCCCTCAATTACAGTTGATTTACCGAGGGGGGCCTGTTTATCCTGGGGGTACAAGGACAAGGTGGTCTTCTGAGGGCATTTCCCTCTTCTTCGATTTCATGTTCTTTGCCTGTATTCTGACTTGATGACACATTCTTGTTCCTGCTCCCAAGAATATGTGTAGCTCCATTATGATAATATTCAATAACTTTCAAGAAAGCCTGGTTGTTTGAGAGTTCCTGAAGGTAAAAATTAGCAACATAAGCAGAGAATCTACAATGGGACACAGACATTTGACAGATGGAGACAGCAGGGCTACTCTTCTAGAAGAGTTGTAAGGAGTGGCTTACCAACCTGCCTTCTATCTGAGGAAAACCCGCTTTGGTGTCTAGCCACGTTTTGATCCTTTGCCTCAAATCTTTTCTGGGAAGAGGTAGGCTATAAATAGATATTTGGATTTAGATTAAACATCTTTGAAAGAGGCATCTTTACATCTTATGTGGATACAAATCTTTTGAGTGCCTCAGTGTTCTGCCTTCTCTCTCAGTCAGCAAAGCTAAGGGCCTATCTCTAGCTTCACTTCACTCTTTTCTAGCTCTCTGATTATAGTTTCCATCATCTTCTGGATCTGTGAGGGCAACCTGGGACAGAAAGGATAAAGCTCAGGGTACAAGCAGAGGATGATTCTCACCCAGTCCCTGGGCAGCTATCAGCAAAGAGAGGGAGGCCAGCCAAATTCTTTGTCAGCTACAGCAGCACAGGCCTTCTCCCCAGTGATTTTTCCAGATGGAAAAGTACTCTGAGCTTCTGACCATTTCCCAGAGGATTAAGTGAATTGGATAAGGGGAAACTTTTGCTCTTCTAAGCAATTGAGTCTGCATGAATCAAGCAGCTGGGTGGTATTTCCAAGCACCTTGAACATAGTAGGCACATAAGAATGATTTATCAGATGCACAAATCAATGCTAATTCTCTACCAAAGAAGAAAACTGGGCAGGCCTTATGAAAAAGAACATTCCATTACAACCTAGTACATTATACAACCCAGGTTTCATTTTCAATGCTGTAGGTATTTAGACAACAGTAGATTTAGATTCATCTGGGTTATGGAATTATAGTCTAACCAAGTGGTTTCAACTGTGGCTGCATATTAGAATCACCTGGCAGGCTTTCCAAAAATCTGATGCTGGGTTTCAGTCCAGAGTCATTGAATTAGAAACTTTGGGGAGGGGCCTAGGAATTGGTATTGTTTTTGGAATTCTTCAGGCAATTCTAGGGCATGAGAGGGTGAATGAGCCATCTAGCCAGGCAGGTGAAGGAGTTTTCCCAGAATCTCACCAGGCTGGTGGCAGAGCTGAGAGGAGAATCCAGGTCTTCTCATCCAATCTGTGCTCTTTCCCACATACCACATCAATGCTCCTTCAGCTCTGTGGCCCGTGGGATAACTTGCACTTTTCCACTGGGAAAAGGGAGCAGTCGTTGACCCACTAACCCCCGGGAAACAAGTGCTCCAGCACCATGGGAATTTTCCTGGTCCTATTTGTGGAAATGGTCCAACCTTGGATGTTTTTCCAGGAAAGGATATTATGAGCAGGGCCCCTTTGGTTACTGCCTATAAGCATTATTTGTAAGGCATGGGAAGATTCTAGCCCCAAAATATCCCCTTTGCCTTCAGTTACTTATGCTGAAAGGCATCTCAGGAATATTTTGGGGGGTTAAGATATTATTATTTACATAGAATGTAAATGACACTGTGGGTGACCTCTTCTCTCCCTGCTGATCTAAATGAAGAATTGGAGGTTTGAGTACCTAGCACAGTGCTTGGCCATTATAGTTTCACAATATATAAATGGTAACTACCTCTTATTATGTTCTGACTATGTGTAAGAAACCCATGCTGGGCCTTATGTACATTGTCTAATTTAATTATCACCCCAAACTTAGGGAGCAGTTATTATTATCCTCTTATTAAGGATACACAGTCTGAGATTCACATTCTAATTCTGATGCCTACAGGTTTCAATTAAACTAGAAAATCTTCTGAGCTTAAACAAACCCCTCTGCTTTACATATGAGGGAAATGGAATGTAGGGAGGGTGCATGATTTTCTCTGGGAATGTATAAGACAATCGTTTATCAAAGATCCAAGTCTTGTAGAAATGACCACATCAGCTTCTTTCAAAATTGAAAAACAAAAGGCCTTTGAGTCTCTCAGTTTGGTGTTCAAAACCCACTCTGACCACTTCTGTCTGTAGTCACAAATTACTGAACAGGTCAGACACTCACTTTCAGAAGGAAAGGAGGAAGGAAGACAGGAAGGAAGAAATAGAGAGAAAAAGGAAAATAGAGAGGAAGGAGGAATGTAAGGAAGAAGGACAATACAGGAAAAAAAGAAAAGAAAAGAAAAGGGAGGGAGCAGGCCAAGGAGGGAACGGCGTTCAGATCACAATGGGGAGAAGGAGAGACAGTGGATGGGACAGAGACCTACTTGTACTTCTCTGAGGCACATTTTGTGCTGTTGTAGGACATTTTGGAGTTTCTTTCTAAAGGACACTTTTTTTTCTAATCCAAGAGACCAAGCAGAGGACCAGGACCCACTGCAAGAAGGAGAAAGAGGCTTGGAACAGGGACAAATAGTTGGAGACAGGATGTAAGTGAGGACTTCTACAGAAAGAGCACAAAGGAAGAGCTGAATTTGCTCCAGAGAAACTCAGTGGCAAGAAAGATGTAGAGAGAAAAGGCAAATGTTGGGTCATTGGAAGCTCTCAAAGGTTTGGTTTCTCTTTAGGACTTAATTACAGACATTATAGGAGTCATGGCGCGAAACAAAGTATTTTCCACCAGAAAATGTACTCCTTTCACGTGCGCCCCCCCCGCCATCGCAAAAAAAAAAAAAAAAAAAAAAAAAACACGTCTGTTGTGGACTATAGCTTTTGAAGAAAGAAGAAGGCAAAAACCGGTTGAAGTAAATCAAAGGAAGTGATAAATCTGTCTGTGATCCTCTCCTGAAACAAAGCACATGGAGCTTAATTAATGCACTTAGCTACCTGACCAGAAGAGCCTCATATTCAAGCCCATTAATTCAGGAGTTCTTGGAAGATGAAAAGCTCTCAAGTGCTGACTCTGACGATGACCATGAACCCTGTGAATTCCATGGGGAAAGAAACAAAAACATGAATTCAATGTGTTATAATACTTACAAGTGCCTTGTTGAAGGCAGTGCCCTCTAAATGTAGAAAAAAATCTGTCATGAAATAAAGAAAAGTAAGCAAGGGATGGAGGGATGTATGGAGAGGAACACGCAGGGCCAACAAGTTTGTTCTTGAATGTCAGAACCTGGATAGGGTGGAGACAGAAGCCTTGAGGCAAGAGAAGAGGTGGAAGAGGATGCGTAAAATGTGGGTTGACAGGTGTGAAGCTCTGAGAAGAGAAAACTAAAGCCACTGTGGGAGGGGCCACAGGAGAAGAAAGGAATTGTGTCATACTGAAGTAGACATCATTACATTTGTAGAGAAGGGACATTACCTACATGCAAAGGCATCAAGCACCAAGTCTTTACTGGCCTGGGAAACCAACAAGAGGTTGGAGGGGCAGTCATGGAAAAGTAGAATGGTACTCCTGGATCTGTATCTTCTCCATGTCTTCTGCCTTCTGTCTCTCTCGTGTTTCTACTATCTCTGGAGATGTGTCTCATCAAGGTTAGCTGAAATGGCAATAGATGATACTCAAAAATTTAAAAGAGCAAAAAGTAACATCACAAGCAAAGACGGAAACTTGTTTACATAGGATGATATCAACTGATTTTTTTTTTCACGCAAGGAGATTTCTAAGATAATGAATGAGTCATTCAAAGATTTAGAAAATGGTGGCCAAATCGATGAATAAATGGCAGGAGTAGTGATGCTTGCACTTAAATGCAATTCTTAATTTCTTTCTTCTCATTATTTGACTGAAGAACATAAGAGCATTTCTGAGGTTTACACATAAATTTGGGGGAGACTTCAACAACATTGGGCCAATCCTGCAGAGGAGGGTCAACAGAAGCCATGTGGCCTGGCAGAGAGAACACAGAAGTGGTGTCCGAAGCTCTGGCTTTTTTTTTCTTTGCTCTTTCTGGAATCTTCAGCCTTGTTCTCTCACCAAATTTGGGTTTCAATTTTTTCCGCATTTGTATCAGGATGAGGGTGTCCCAAAGATCTGGTTATAAAAATCTACTTTTCTAAATTGGCCCAACATCAGGACCTTGCTAATAAAAATTTGGAGGTTTGGCATTTTAAATATCTCCTGGCATTCTGTATATTGGCTTATGAATCCAGAAAAGAGAATTGGTTGTACTTAAGCCTTATTTTTGCTAACTTTCTGGTCAAGAGGTAGTTGAGACTTGTGCTTCTTTCTAGACAGCCCTGATATAGTCTTCTTGGGAAATGTATGCTTCAAGGCAACCTCTCTTCCCTGTCCCAGTAAAATAAGTATAAGGAGCTATCCTTCAAATGCTCCTGGGCCATCTCTTCCTGCGTAATTAGTTGTGTGTCCATTAGGAACACAGCAGAGATTAGTGGGGCAAGGACTGAGCACCAGTCTAGACACACTCCCTCACCAGCTATGTGACAGGGCCAGATTATTTGCACGTCTTGAGCCTCAGTTTCCCCTTGTATGAAACAAGGGTAATTGTTCTTCATGGAGTTGAGTTCACTGAATGAAATAATAGCAAACGCTTCAAAGTATTTCTGGCATAGAATAAAAACAATAGTTGTTAACTGTTATTATAATGTCTTTGTCATTCATATGATTACCAGGAATTTTTTACATAATGCATAGCCTCCAATTAAAATCTGCTCACTGCTCTGGTGGCTTATGACTCATGCTCTTTCTTTTCCCCTTTCTGATTCTTATTGCTGGGTGGTTTTTCCATTTAAAATGTACCAAGCCCAATATTGTTTAATAATAACAATTAAGTCAGGACAATTATTTTCTTTCTATGTTTCAACACTTTAATTCATTCCACCTACCTTTCTGTTGAGGTCTTCAGGGTTAATTAGGAGCAGCTCTGTACTCGGATAGTTGGTTAATGACCAAGTAGAATGTTGGGAGAAAGCTACTCGGATATTTTCATCTTTGCATCCAATTCCCAGGCAACCCTGAAAAAAGCATTTCACTTGTCTAAGGCCACCTACAGTATTAGGTAATTATTAAAGCTGATTGCATATCAGAGCCTAAATATAGTGTTATGGAATTGTACTTCACTCATGCTCCCTCACAGCAAATGAATCAGAGGCACTGCCATGTATTTTGAAGAGTAAATCTTTGTGCTAATTAATTATATTAATATCAACATGTTGATATTGATATAATTAGCACAGTGGATGACACTGATATAATTAGCACAAATATTTACTTTTCAAAACTAAGTGGCAGTGCATATGCATATAATAACCTTAATAATAATACTGAGCAGTTATGACTCCACATTCTCCAAAGAGCTTATAAAATACATAAAGAGCAAATAACTGAAATTCAAACTTCACTGAGAGCTTCGATAGCATCATGGAGCAAGGTCTGTGCAGTCAGAGGAAACCTCATAAATTTATCCCAACAGGGCATTTTCCCCAAATAGAAGCAAAGCTCCAAGTTGCTACCAATAGGCCTAAAATTAAGAGAAATCCCAAATTATACCATTGAAATTGGATAGGGCTCCTTCTCTTTCTTTATTCTGATCAATGTCCAGCTAATATGAAACCACAATCATTTGGTTTTAAAACAAAACAGAATTGGGTAAAAGCAGGAATTTTGGAGAATAAGACAGAAAACATGTTTAGACCTCCTTGTCCCCAATGTCTTTGATGTAGAAAGACCACGGGCCCACTATCAAGGAGATCATCCGTACCTAGGTCATTCTCTTTTGTTTGATGATGCCGATTCCACACCTCTTTACATAATTGTGAAAGGAAGAGAGGGTTTGGGGAAAATGCATGTGGTATCATGAAAAGGGAAGGTAGGCATGGTGCCTAATGGTTCCATTGGCACTCTGCTGTTAGGGGCCTATGAGAACCAACTTTCCCACTCTGTTTGTGATGGGCGATATCAATCTCAACCAATGTCTTATTTCTTTATTGCTGAGTGCAGGCTACTCGAGTACTGAGTACAGGCTATACATTTTCTTACCATAACAACTATATCTACAGCAATCATAGTTTTGAAGCCATGGTAGAACACATACACAGAAGCACACATACATATCCACACATACAAATGTACTGACTATACACATCAAGCATTACCCTTAGTTCAAATTAACCCACTGATAAGCATGAAAGATATGGGCCAAGAGACGTTTAAGTATGTTAAATTTTATAAGACCCTGACCTACTGGCGAACATCTGAAAAGTAAGTATGGTTTTATGGACTGACAGAAAAGGAACATTAGTTATTTCAGCCCTCTTTTTCTCTGAGCACTAACTCCTATAATGGAGCATCCCAGATGTTCAGCTTCTTAGTGCCTCTTTGGATGTGAAGATTGCACAGCAGGAGACAACATCTGGGGGGAAAAGTAGAGATTATGAAGAAAACAGAATATTGGTGTGTGCCTGGTTGTAATTCTTGGGTATGTTTCAGACTTTTTTTTAAAGGCAGCCTCTTTTGTAGACTATTATTTATAATTTCTGGGTACAAGAGCAAAAGAATTTCTTCTTGAGGTTTGAATTTTTGCTTTTCATTTTTTCTTATATGTGTGCAGTTTTAAAATTCCAGCTATAAACTGACCTTCCTCCTTACCATAAGCCATATTGCTTTGCAACTTCTTATTATATAAGGCAGCTTATTCCTTCAACAAAGGACGTCACTGTTGTAGTGAGAAGAAGTAGAAAGTCTCAGCATCTCATGAACATCATGGCTCACACAGTGCTTGGTTCTAGGGGGTTGAAGTTCAATCCTAACGCTTAGCAATTGTCTCATTTCATTTTGACATCATAATTGAGACTAATCTACACCAATTTCTCCCCCACCCCCAACACGTTCTTGCTTCCAAGTTTAATCTTCCACTGCCATTTGAACATAACAGCACTGGAGTGGGCGCCTTCTCAGGGACACACACTGGAATCCTTTTGCATTGTAGCTTCAGTTCATGATGGTTTGCAAAGCAGGTATCCGAAGGCACACACTGAAATCATTTCGCCAGTATAATCTTGCCGTTTAATAGCTTCCTAACAGGGTATCCAAAGAAACACTCTGGAAACATTTTGCCCTCCTAATTTCATGTTGTAATGACATCAAAATGTCATAAAGCAATTACCATCCCAAGCACAAAATGATCTTTAGAAGTTACTTTCTCCATAGGCTCATTAACTTCTTTCTAGCTTTAATATCTTGATTGTTTAAAAAAATGTTCAATGCTAATTGAGAGACTTCATTTAAAACTGAATACCATTTATTTAGTACAAGCTCCCTCTCTTTCTCCATCTCTCTCTTTCATTCTCTCTCCCTTTCCCTCTCCTGCTCTCATTCTCTCCCTCTCTCTCTGTCTCTCTGTCTCTCATCCAATTGCACAGAACCCTAGATACATATGCATACCCAGTTAACCTCTGCAGTTAATATTTTAAGTGAAATTTATCTGGGACAAAGCAAAAATTGGCATAATGCATGGATTGTTTTGGGGACAAAGGGAACAGTAGATACTGGAGGTATCCCTGTCTGCAAGCATGTCCCAAAGTTACTGCAGTACTCAAAAAACACTAGGCTGAGTACTCATTATGAGGCCTAAAAGAAATGTGAGAGGCTTAATGGGAGAAGTTCTACATGTCAATGTAACCATCTGATTTCAACTACCCCCATTTCTAATGATTGAGATCTGCCAGGTGTATTTCTCTAAATGAAAACTGTAAATCAAGAGAACAGACGATGATAAATTGGATTCAGCCTCATTCTGTGTTACAGGCTGTGATTTGCAGCTGTACCCTCCTGAAACATCTATGGGAGGGGTTCAAGCTTATGTTTTTCTGTGTACTATTGAGCTATCTGAGATAAAGAAGGAATGGCAATCAACCTCAACAACCTTTTCTAGCATAAACATAGGAGCCAATTTGCTCAACCCACATGAGCCAGGTAATGTTCATAACTTAAATTTTAACTCTCTGAGCACATTCTTATCTAGGTAATGGAAGCCTTGGAAATGAGCTGAACTAATTTGCACAAAACAATGCCAAGGACATCATGGCCTCTCTACTCCAATCAAGAGATAAGATGGCATCTGACTTTTGCTATAGACTCCCTGTCCATGACTAAATAACACAGTTATATTCTTGTGAAATATTTTTTCTGCTTAAAGTCCCTCAAAGGTGACCTATGGAGCTACCAGGAAATAGTTTGATCATTCGCTGGTGGTGAAGAGGCAGAATGATTGGTTCGGATGCTTGAAAGTAAAGCTAAAACTGGGAGGAGCTATTTGGTTAATAATAAATAGCAAGAAAGATATATGAATAAAAATACGCATCTTAGTGATTTACCATTGCTATGAAACCAATAGACTGGTGATCCAATCCGATATCTACAAATTTGTATAATCCTCAGGGTAAAACAATTTAATGGGCTGTCTCTTTTATAGTTACAAAAGGCCTTTCATGTGATCAATTATACATAAGAGTACAATAAATGTAACTTTCTTCATACTAATCACATCTCACTTAAATTCTCTTGTTGGTCTTTGGAGTGTACACAGCATTCCCAATAAAGTTTTTAGTTCTGACTCTTACCAAAAGTTAATCTGCCCAGAACTTCCAAATAAATCTTCAGTACGAGGAACTTTTTTTTTTCCCAAACTAAATAAAATTGTTCAAACAACACAGTTTGTTAGGAAACTGCCACCTCCTCCTGTTCTGGCCCCTTCCTCAACACAACAATCCTGCTGCTTCAGTCAGCCGGTGGGCAGTGGGGGGTTGGTTTGATTGTTTTTCTTCTGTTTGGTTTTGTTTGTGTTTTGTTGAAAAGGCAGCCTAACACTGTGTTAACACTGTCACCTGAGGCTAACAAAATTTGGCTAAGAGATGGAGATTTCCAGTCCACACTCAGTGACAGGTCCCAGGAGGCTCTCGGACCCTCAGATTCCTATAAAGCCCAAATTCCCATCTGTTTTATTATATGTTTAATTGGTTTTCTCCTCTATGGAACCGGAAAGTAAAATGAAACCCCTCATCATATGCCACTTAAGTTAGGGGTAAAGGTCACATTGATTGTGAAAGTCAGTGTGAAAAATAAGAAATGACTAAAGTTTCCAAATTGCCTTAGCCAACCAGTTGATGCTTGACTTTGAGTTAGTGGATTCAATAAATATTTTTTTTCAGCCACTACTAAGTACCAGAAACTGTTCTAGATGCTACAGTCACAAGTAAGAACTAACTCTGTATTTGCTTCAAATAGTAGAATGAACTTTAAGCCATTCCCCTGAACCTACATACATATGATACACAATTCATTTTGCAGTATGAAGCATCTCAGAACATAAAAGATAGGACTGAAGAAAAGAACATGGAAAGGCAGTGGGTATTTTTCTCCAAGCTTCCAAAAAGAAAATGAAAGATTTCTGAGAAGATTTCTTAAGATCCCAGTTGGGGGATTAATCCTCCAAGTTAGTCTCTTGAGGATTAATTTTGGGGCTGAGCATCCTGAGAAAGTTACATGTATGTGAAAATTTAGCAAAATTCAGGCTTAACCTCTAAAACAAAAGATGGAAGAGTTTGTGTGGTTGTGTGCATGTGTGTATGTGTGTTTAATTAGCCTCAGAGTATCTAAGAAAACATATTCTGAAGGCTCACTTGTTGCCGCCTGCTCCATGATTTTGGCCTCTCAAGTGTGGTTTGCTAAAGAAATCAGGCTGCCAGCAAAGTACAGCAAATTGGAAAAATGAACTGGAACATCATAATCTGCTTCAGCTATAGCAAAGAAAAAGACATCTGGTAGACCACTTGGAAGCCAGCCAATGATGAAGACTTCAATTAAAGTAAAGAACATGTCCTCAGGAGAGCATCTCTGAGCTCAAGAAGTTATAAGTCCAGTGTGCTACTTGAAAGCCAACTACTAGAGAAAAGTCATTTTCAAATAAAGCGAGACAGAGAGAGCAAGGTTTGAATTCTTTCAAGGATCATCTTCCTGTCCTCACTGATGACTTAATAGGAGCTGGAGGTGACACCACCCAATGCTGGAAATAGGCTATCACACAGAAAGTGAACTTGTAGGGCTGCCCATAGTGTTTCTGGGGAAATTCAAATGTTAGCATGAAATATAGGGGTGCCGTGGTGTAGCTAAGAGTACACTGGGCCAGGAGTCAGCCAGCCAGGGTTCCAGCTCTAACTCTGCCAGTTTTGACCTGTGAATCTCATGCAAGAGACTTCATTGTTGTAGGTTTCAGTGTTCTCAGCTGAATAACGAAGATACAAAAATCTGTTTCATAGAAATAAGGGGAGGAGTGCATGAAACACTCTATGGAATGGCATTTAATACAATGCCTGGCATACAGTATGCCTACAGCATGTTAGTGAAATAGAATAAACCAAATAGAAAAGAAAACCATTCTTGCCAAAAATCTGGTGTATATTTTCAAATTAAAGAATTGGAATCTGATATAAACAGCATCTATGAAATACACACCCTGACGCACAAATTAATGCTGCATTTTGTTGAAAAGAGTCACATCACTACGGAAGAGATAAAGCAATTTTATAGAATCCCCAAAACAGGCTCAAAGACTGAACATAGAAACAACTGGACACCAAGGCACTGAACCTCCGTTCAGGGAAAGGAATTGATGGTCAGTATCTACAAGATGATGAAAGTTCTGTAAACAGCAGTTGCCTAGAAATTCTCAATAGACAGTCTACTTACTAGTTTCTTGGTATATCAGTAACAGTGTTTTTATTAATATTCTTGATATCATTTATATATTGTAATCATTCCCAGAAATACTGGATAACCATGAAATCAACCATCTTGGTGAGTTCAAAAGAACTAGCATAGATTATGTCCCTCACCCTTGAATGGGTAATTCTTAAGTGATCAATTAATAGCTTAGAGGGAATTTGTTCATTGGGCCTTTCTTATTTTAGTAAGCCCAAACAAAACCCAATTCTACTGAGCCTTTTTGTATTACTTTATTACAGCATTTATAATTAATCTCTGTGTGTATGTCTTTCTCTTCTGCTAGTCTGGGAGTATCTTGAGAGTAAAAGTTGTCTCTCTCAAGACCCACAGTTCCTATCACAGAGACTGGCACATGGTATGTGTCGTGTGTGTGTGTGTGTGTGTGTACATATATACATATATGTGTGTGTATACATATATATGTATGTGTATATATGTACATATATGAATACATATATGAATGAGTGAAAGAATGTTCCTCAAACCATTCACTAGGAACAATGCCTATGGGAATGATATATGCAAGCAGTAAAGGCACCAATGGGATACACATTAGAACTGGGGAAGGAGGGTAAAAGAGGTTTAACAGAGGGTAGGTTACAGAAATAAGACTTGCCTTACATCTCAGAACTCAGCTGGGAAGAGTTGGTCTTTACATACCTTGCCAATTTCAGGCAATTGCTTGGTTGAGCTAGTGACCCAAGGAAAGCTGAAGTTTAGTAGTAAACACTACCTTCCTATTTGGAAATTGATGGATGGACTCTGAAGTGAAGAAAAACACATGATGATTCCCCCAAATTAATGACTGCAGATTATAACAGAAGTCTCCCCTCCCCTGATAACATAGACAGACTAACCCCCACAGATGTAGAGGAATCTCATTCTGTCTGTCTGTCTGTCTGTCTCTCTCTCTCAGTCAGAAGGATCTGAAAATCTTCTGGGCCATGAGAAGCATGAGTTGGTTTTCTATGAAGCTAAGGATATGTGAATTCTGGGAGAAAGTTGGGTCTGTGCCAGAGAACTGGGCCTTTACAAAGAAAATATTTTCAAATGTGGCCAGAGAGAAGAGAGAAGAAAGTGAAACCAAAACAAGAATAAATAGCACAGAAAAACATGGAAAAAGCTAATTTTGGGCTGGTTTGCTACTGTACTGAATATAGTTGTGAAGAAAAGGAAAAGGAGAAGGAAATCCAGAATCCTATTCTTCAAGGCCTATTTAAAAATGTACTCCTTCGTTTATCTTTTTCTTTCAGTTTTTCAGTAAAGATGGGCATGGTTAGTAAACGAGTCTGTATCATCAGATAAAATATTAGCATTTGAGCTGATTTCTTCCTAATATTCTGCCATCCACCTTCAGTCCAAACGAGCCTTTTCCACAGGAAGAAAAATCAAAAGAGACAAACAGAGACATCATCATCTCATTGTCTTGGCCTCTAACAGCTAATGGCCACAAAAATCCACAACCCTTCCTGTGGGTCACATGCTGGTGCCCTATCTGAGGAGTGGGCAGGAATATCAGGGGGCAGGAGTGATGGGGCAGACCTGAAAGTGGAAACTGAAGGCTGCCTTTCCAAACACACACACTGAAATCACCTTCAGAAAATATCAAGAACAGGCATGAGAAATTGACACCAATGAATTTTCTTTCTCAATGAGCATCTCCTTCGCTGTATCTTGCTTTATGACCATACCACCTGCATCGATGACAGAAAGAAGTCACACAGTCCTGGGATCTACTCCCGGCTTTGGCATTCACCTGTCCCACTGTGGACAAATTAGCTTCGCCAAGACTCTGCTCAATATTTTTTTAAGATGTGTATTTATTTTTTTTGAGAGAGAGAGAGAGCATGCCAGCATGGGGAAAGGCAGAGAGAAACAGAGGGAGAGAGGAAATCCCAAGCAGGCTCCGCGCTGTCAGTGCAGAGCATGACGCAGGGCTTGACCCACGAGCTGTGAGATCGTGACCTGAGCCAAAACCAAGAGTCAGACTTTTAACACTGTCAACTGACTGAGCCATCCTGGCACCCCTGCTCAATCATTTGTAAGAAGGAAATTATGTTACCTCTCTCAAGGGTCACTGGGAGGATTGAATGAGTGAGCCTGTGTGAAAGCACATTATGAAATCTTAATAAATACTTGTTTCCTTTATGTTCTTGTTCCAGAGCAGTACTAATTGCCCACCTGGACTTCTTGGATCTGACCTCTTTATTCCCCATTTCTCCCAACCCCCACAGTAGTTTGATTAAGGAAATTGTCTAGCAGAGGTTATTAAGCCCATGCCATTTTCATGACCCCATGTCATTTTCTAACACATCTGTTAAGAAGTTTGTAAGCCCCAGACAATCAGCTAAGTAAGACAGAGCTACAAAATCCATTGTTGTCCATGATTTTGGAATTATCCAAGCTCCTGAAGATAATAATAATAATAATAATAATAATAGTAATAGTAATAGTAATAGTAATAATGACTTGCAACTTTGAATAGCTTTAAATGGGTTTGATACCAAGAACTTTATATAATAATTATAACTTAAATGAGTTATATTTTTGAGCACTTATAATAAGTGTTTTACCTAACAATGATCATATAAATAATAATAGCTAATATTCACCGCACACTTAAAATTTGCCCACTTTTACTTGTATTTCTCTCCTTTGGGCTTCCCACTGATATAGGAATTTGGAGCTCAGGGAGGGAAGCGGCCTACTTAAGGCTGCACAGCTCTCATGCAAAGCTGAGATTCCAATTCAGGTCTAACTCCAAAGTGTTTGCCTTTAACTACTATACCTACTTTTTCCATGAGAAATCCAAGTTTTCAGGGGGCCTTATTTGGGAGCATGGTATGTTCCTACAGCTTAAGAATAACTCTTGAGATAAAGAGCTGTCTTAGGACAGTACCCACTTTGGCACTCTCAGAGTTTGGGGTCTCTGAATTCTCTCCAATCTGAAGCACCATATAAGCCCTTTAATGGTGAAGTGACCATAGTCTGAGGGTTTGGGGTTGCTTGATCCAACTCAGAAACACTGGACTGGTTTTGGGCAAACACCCATTCCTGCCTCCCAGTCTCAACCAAGCAACCTACTGTGTGCCCAGGTGTATACTCCATGATAGCAGAGGTGTAGTCATTTCCAGAAGTGGAGTAGATTTCCCTTTTCCAAACTACCTCCCCACTGAGATCTGTCACAAGCTCTTTAAGAAGGGAAAGTTCTTCATTCTGTAAGGCATTGTTCCTGGAAGAGAGGACTTAAATTCATAGCAAGGTGGAAATACCTGAAGAATTTCTATATTGGACATTTCTGTATTGAGAAGGGGGAAGGGACTTGCATGGCTAAAGATGGAAAGGAGAAAAGGGTGCATTTCCAGAGGAGGCCCAAAGTGTCCTAAACAAACACACCTTTGATAGCCCAGTCAAGGACAGAGGTTGTCCTAAATCCAGTTAGTGTGACCGCCTGCAGTGAATGGCTGGGGGTTGTTCAGATGCTGGAATGTGGCTGAGGTGTGGGAGGTGTGAAAAGGAAATCAGTGTAGTGGTTTAAGAACCTGGGCTCTGAAATCAGATGGGCTTTGAATCCCACTCAGCTATTTATAAGCTGTGTCTGAACATTGGATGAGTGTTTTACCATCACCAAGCCTGTCTCCTCTTCCATAAAATGGAGATAATGCTAATAACTCCCTCCCTCTTAGGCTTGCTGTGTTGATTAAATAAAAAAATATAATAAAGCATTTAGTACAATGGCTGGTGAATAGTTGGTGCTTAATAAGTGTTATTAATAATGATAGTACTCATTAATATCATTAATTTTCCCTAATCTCCCAACTTTTCCAATTTAGCATTAGTATAAAGAGAAGTTCATCTTTATGGATTTGGAAATCTAGTAAGTGTCCCATGAACTGAGACTGTGAAGGAATGAGGGACTCGGAGGAGAAGGGCAGGGCCTAGATTCCATTAGGCATTGGGCTCTGTTAGCTATGGGGTTTTAGAGGCACATCTGAGAGCAGCTGAGAATCTATATGCCTTGTTTCACAAAATGTCTTAATGGAGAGCACAAAGACTTTACCATTTCCACTGAAAACTCAGTCCCTTCTGTTTCCACCTGGTGTGTAAGTATTGTCATCCCCATTTGGATGCCAGAAAGAGTCTGGCAAGAGCCTGGGTGTCTGCAGCTCACCCCTGTCTGCTGCGTCCAGGGCCAGCTCAGGTCTACTTGCTCAGGCAAGTCAGGTGGCCATCAGGGTAGCTGATTCTTGCCTCATCCCTGAGTCCTGAGAAAACGATCAGATGCTTAAGAGGGTGTGTTACAACTTAGTGTTTTTTCCGGCTCCAATAACGCAATTCTGCAAAAGTTGCTCAACCTCAGGATGATCTTTTCACCAACCTCTGTTTCTGCAGGTTGAAGTCTTCCTGTGACATATCCCAAGCAGGCAGGAGTCAAGTAGTGTCTCCCTTACAAATTACCCAGAATGCTGGGGATGATGTGTAATCCCGTGCCTGAGCCCATTAGCTCTCTTAGCCGCCGTGATGGAAACCAGGTAGCTGTCTGCTTTCAGTCGCACATAGCTCTGTTCAGAGCACAGTGCCAGACAGCTGTGGAGAACCTTTTAGAGGAGGAAAGAAATCGCTTTGAAGGAATGAATAGTACTGCAAGGCGGTGGAGCCTGGAATCCCAGGGAGTTTTCTCATAAAACCAAGAAATACAGCACCATCCTCCAAAGAGGGGAGCAGCTCATGACCTACTTTATTGCTGTGCCTTTGAGCCTGGTGAGTCACCATGTAACTTCAGTGGCTCTTCCTGGCTGACCTGTTGCATGTGTTGTTCATCTCCAAGCAGCTTTGCAGTTAAAACAGGGAGTTCGTGGTATGCATCTGGTGGAGAAGCAATACACATACAACTTCAGGTGCTAGTTTTTTTCTTCTTTCCCTCTATTGTTCCCCCGTTGCTTATGTACTGCTATGTACTCTTTCCCTGTGCCACCTGCTGCTTTAACCAGCATTCCTTCCCACAAATTCTGCTAAGAAGAAAGAGTAAGCATCCAAGACAGAACCATTTAAATCTAATGATTTATGAGGACAGGATTGTGCTCTAACCTGTTCACCACTTTGTTCAGAGTCTAGAACAGCACCAAAATCAGAATATGAGCCAAATGCCAATTTAGCGATTCTGGAGACTTGCTACCTGAATATATGCATTCCCAAAAGTTCCTGGGACCACATCCCATCATTTGATAGACCAGTCCAGACACAGATTGACCTCTGTGACAGTTTAGCATCACCTTAGTTACTACTAGGTAAAGAAGGTTAAAATTGCAGCAAAATGATAGATACTTAATATTTCACTGTCCAAATACTGTGCCTATCTCTTGAATATTTGAAATGAGCACTCCTTAAAAACATCTTTGGAAGAGGGGCAGCTGCGTGGTTCAGTTGGTTAAGCATCCAACTCTTAATTTTGGCTCGGGTCACGATCTCGCAGTTCGTGAGTTTGAGCCCTGTGTCAGGCTCCATTCTGACCAGGCAAAGCCTGCTTGGGGTTCTCTTTCTCGCCCTCACTCTCTGCCCCTTCCCCTCCCCCTTCTCTCTCTCTCTCTCTCTCTCTCTCTCTCTCTCAAAATAAATCAATAAACTTAAGTCTTTGGAAGATTGTTACTTTAAGACTAGTAGGCGTCCCCCTATCTTCTCTGACTGGTCATAAAAAAATCCTTCCCTGGGTGTTACAAGCCACCTTCCTTTACTTGAGAATCAGAGAAAACCTCATCTCTGTTGACCAGAAGGCAATTCTGAAAAGCAGCCTTGGTTTACACTTTTATACATGAAAGAAAGTCTGAAATTGTTGAGTAAAAGAACATGTCAGGTTTGTCCAGTGTGTTAGGTTGGGTTCCCCAGAAGCAGACCCTGAGATGAAGATTTGTACACATTAATGTATTAAGGATGCCTCCTCAGGAAACCTGGTAATGAAATCAGGGCCAAGTTAGGGCCAAGAAGGCAAGAAACCAAGCAATGTGTGATCTCAGCCAGAGACTCACAGAGGTGGATTTCATCCTGATCTCTCCAGAGCCTAAATTCCACCTCAGAATTGTCTTCAGAGGCAAGGGGCTTTGTACTTATGTGCCCTTTGGTCATTGGTTAAGGGATGCTCCAGGGAGGATGTCATGAAAGCAAAGCAGGTTCTAATAGCCTAAGTGTGATGTTGAACAAGATATGATGTGTGAGCAAGGAGGGTAGGTGTGGGTACGCAGAATGGGATCCAAGGGGATCTGTGTGGAGCATCTACATAATTCCCAGCACCTAGCTTCTGATTGGTGAGCACGCCTCTCCTATATTCCGGCAACACAGCTCTGAGTAAATAGCAAAGACTTTTCAAAATAAAAGTCAGACTCCATGGTCTTTTTTTCCACTGAACTGTGTAAGCGCTATAATCTCCAAAACACCCTTTGCAGAGACAAAGCTGATACGTTTTTACTATCTGCCTAGCATTTGTGTCCACATCTTCATCAGTCCAAAATTTGGAAATGCATCCCATTAAAAGGTATTTTGGTCCCTTCCTACTCCAGGACAGTTTTGCTGACTGCCAGGGCTGGCTAAACCATTTTATGAAGCTGTTCCTCGTAGTCCAGACCCCATGTAGCCACCAACAGAGGATCAGAGAATGAATGTGAGGTTTCGTAGTGCTGAGACCTCCCCACCCCACCCCCATGCACAAATGCTCAAAGTATATGGAATGCTCTCACACAAATAAATATTCTCCCATTCAATGGCTCAAGAAATTTGTCTCCCTGAAAGATGCCTGCTTTACAAGCCTGTATATGAAATGCAGGCCACTCACTGGTGGGTGCCTGACCAAGCACTTCCTTACTCTGTTCTGTCCCCTGTATTAGATGGAAGTTCCACAGGAGTGGGTCTTGCTCTACCCTTGTCGGCCATTGTATACCCAGAGGCTGGAATAAAGCCCGAATCAGAGTACATACTCAATAGATTTTTTAAAATACATATTTGTTAAATGAATGAATGAAGTCACCTCCCAGTAAGCTAAATTATTTAGCCAGTCCCTGTCTAAGTGGAAACTAATTTTGGATGATTTTCTCTACTTTTCAGTCAACTCAGCACTGTTCTTTAATGATTCGATCTCTTGAAAGTACCTTCTAATGGGCTTAGTTATTTTATTTATTCTGTTTTGCTCAATCATAGATAAATTTGCATTCGATTGGATCTAAATGGTTGGTACAGACCTGTCCTTGGCTAAAACTCATCTAAGCCATCACAAGACAGGCTGAATTTGGGCATATTTCCACGGAAGTAAAAATATTTCTCACATGTATTCAGTTATTCATTTATGGGTGGACTGTTCTGCTTGAATATTATCTATATGTTTTGATTTTCTTCTTTCTCCAGCTTTCCAACATTTGAGCTTTCTTTTCAAAAAGTGATAATTGTGAAGGAGAGGAAATGCATTTCAAACCAGTTCATCTTGCCAAGTAAAAGTAGCTCAGTTATCCTCAACTCCTGCCACATTGAACTTTGAATTCTGCTTTCTCCTGCTTCCATGCATGGCCCATACTGACAGAAATGCTCTTCTCTCACTTACCTGCGTGTGCCAACCCTGTCCTTCCCGACCCAATCCCAGGGCCATTTTCTTCGTGAAAACTTTCTGTAGAGACTGAGGTGCTCTCCCATCTTTCTGCTACCAAGGGCACCAGATATTCAAACCTTAAATCTCTTAGCACCTATCAGTTTTTGATGGAAGTTCATCATACTGATAGATGAAATCTGATGCAGATTTCCTGGGCTCAGCTCCTGGCTTTGCCATTTAATGACTCTGTGACCAGAAACAAACTACTTTATCTGTTTCAGTTTCTCATCTGTTTATTCTTATTTTTTTTAATTTAAATTTTAGTTAACATACAATGTAATGTTAGTTTCAGGAGTAAAATTCAGTGATTTGTCATTTACTTACAACACCCAGTGCTCATCACAACAAGTGCCCTTCTTGATACCCATCGCCCATCTAGCCCATCCCATACCCACCTCCCTCCAGCAACCCTCACTTTGTTCTCTATTGTTAAGAGCCTCTTGTGGTTTGTTTCCCTCTCCCCCCCCCCCACTTTCCATATGTCCATCTGTTTTGTTTCTTAAATTCCACATATCTCATCTGTTTTTTTAAAGGTAATAGCATTACCTACCTCATACAATTGTTAGCATTTAGTGATTTAATACATGAAAAAAAGAATACAGAATAATATCTAGCATGTAATCAGTGATCAATAATTACTAGCTCTTTTAAAAATTATTGTTCTTTTACATGTTTGCCTTGACAACTAGATGGTTATCTCCCAGTGGGCTTGAGCTATGAATTGGCAGCTTTCTACTTCCAAATCCTAGGGCAGCATGTGGAACATAGTTGAAGTTCTATAAATGCCGAATCAATGAATAAAAGATAGTCATTGAGCATGGTGATAAAAGCGAGATGTAGGCATTACCCAAGAGTGAGTTGTATCTCTTGGAAATTACTGTAAGGACTGTATTCTATGTAACTATGTTGGCAACCACAGTGAAATAATCTGCTGTAGGCCAGTACTTCTGGAAAAAGTCCACGGTTGCACCCAGGAACCAGGCTTCTGAGCCCAACAACTCACACCCTCACTTGTGGGTAATGCTGAACTCTAAAGCCACTCCATGATAAAAAGAGGGATGACTTTGTCATGTAGCCTAACATGATTGACATGGTGTTCACTGCACTCACCAAGCCAGTTGATGTGTACATAGTCCCAGCTGGTGTTCAAAGAGCTTGGGGTGGGGGCTCACCTCTGCCTGTGCAAGTGCTAACTTAGTAAGTGGAAGAGTTGATTGCTAGAAAACTGTATTGCATAGGCTATTCCTACCCTCCCTTTGGCAGATTTCCCTTCTCTGCTTCTTCATTGCTGGTAGAACTGTAATTTCCTTTTCAAGTCAGTGAGATATTCAACCCAAGACATGGTGCCAAGACATATGGGTGGAAGTGACAGTCAGTCTCTTCTGACTCTTATGAGCAGTGCTTTCTTTCTCTTGCCTCTCTTGTACTCAGTCCATCTCCAAGAGGAGAAATACCCTACTGGTCCAAGAATAGTGAGAGGTACGTAGAGCAGACCAGAAACCCACCTAAGGCAAGGTGAGATGAACACAACCCAGTCCACTCCTTGATCCATACCAGGGCCCAGACTTGGAGCCCTGCCAGGGTCAGCTCAGTATCGGCTCACACCCAGAGGCACTGCCTGAATCAGAGCCATCCAAACTGACTGCAGATGAGTGAATGAGAAATAAACATTTATTGCTGTGGCTGCCGAGATGTTATGGTTGTTTTACATGGCACTATTAGACTGATACAGGAGTCATGACGGCAGAGTAAAAGAAGCTGTAAACAGATGAATTTTAGCTTCTTTCTACTTTTGTGATGGATGGCTGCCCCACAGTAGGCCAGAAAGTCCTGTGGCCTGTGGCTTATAGGAAATGGGAAGCTGCAGCCTGCCTCTATTTGCATTTGTGGCACCTCTGAGGCTTGGAGGAAAAGTGTAAATTCTTCATGCATATTTTCCGGCAGAGGGGAGGAGCAAAGTTGAGAGAATCCCTTCTCTATGATAAGTGTCTTCACCAAATACTGTCCACACAAGTTGGAGGTGACATGTTTTGGTTGGAGTGTTGAAGGAAGATTGATCACTTCAAGCATTGTGACTAAAGCCCCAATTTTTCTCCAGAGGCAATGTGGTGGAGTGAAAGGTATAAATCTGAGGGACTGAAATCAATAAGATTTGGTTGAAATCCTGCCTCTAACAGTCGTGACCACGCCAAATTACTTAACTTTGTTGAGATTCAATTTCCTCACCCACAAATTAGGAGTAGCAACACTAATCTTACACATTTACTTTGAGGAGTAAATGAGTTAATGCACACAGATCCCCTGGTCCACAGTAGATGGCCAATAATAAAAAGTAGCAATTTGTATTATTTTTCACCAAGTTCTTCATTTTCCCCTTCCTATATCAAGAGTATAATTGATCTAATGACATAGAAACATGTGCATGTTATAATTCAATGATTTCTGGTTTAAAATTTAGAGGTAATCATGGTAGGATACATCCAGTTTTCCCAACAGTGGACTAACCCCACTCCATTTCAGATGGATTTAACTGGAAAGTGTGAGTGGTATTTTTTTTTTCCTCGCTTTGAGTAGCATGGTGGGACGGGAAGGCCTTGGGGAGGCTGGCAGTAGAGTCCCAAGCTTCCCAAGCACACCAAAGGATTTTGCTAAAGCAAAGTACACTATTATTAAGATTAACAGTTTTCAGATGGAGTCAGCCTTTTCAACTAACTGACTGACTGGTAATGATGTTCATGAGATGCCATTTCCTGCCAAACAGTAAGATGTGGAATTTGTTAAATTAAGCCATGTGATGGGTCTGAAATGTATTAACTTAATCCATAATGAATGCCATTCCATTCCTTTTAACATGCTTCCCCAATTAAGTTATTTAGGCCTCAGATAGCTAAAGAAATTGAGCTGTCCCACTTGTTGCCAATTGGTTAATTCCTTGATGATGGATAAAAGCTACTAACTGCTTTTGTTTTTAAAACTGTTTTCTTCAGTAATAGCAACCTTTTAATCAACTGTTACAAAGAAAATGCTTAATGCTCCACAAGAAAATGCTCAGGAAAGTCAAAAAATTAGGAAGATTAATGCAAAGAGACCCTGTTCAGCCTGCCAGAGCACCTCCACCAGGACCCAGTGTGGTTGCCATTACAGTCAACATGCCACATGAAGGACTTGGTGGTCATTTTTATTCTTTAGCCCAGTGTTGGGCACATAGTAGACGTTCAGTGTTTATCAGGCTGAACTGAACTAAATTCTGGAAGACTCAAAGTTTCTGACAACTGTCTATCCCCAAGACAAGAATTTCCAGATTTCAGAATGACCGTCTCATTCCCAAAAGGATGTGATAGAAATTCTCAATAGGAATAGGATGCCTCTACTAGAGCCATATCTATGGGGAATGGGGACAATCCTTACGTAGGCAAGCGACCAACATATCACAAGTGACTTAGCCACCTTAGGCTGCCCCTGTCTCAGTACCAAGGTGTGTATGATGTTCAAAGACTTTCCTGGACAGTCAATGTGTAATTTGCCCACAAACACTTGGTGCAATCTTGCACAGTGCAGCCAACTGACAGATAATCAAGTGTAATACTTCAGTCTGTCAACCTTACCTTACATGGTAGAACATACCAATTTGAAAGAAGCTTTTAGACAAAAAACTGCTGAAGGTAAAATCAGTTCCTGTGATAAGGAACTAATGTTTGTTTGGTTTTGTTATCTTGAGGCTCACTTGATATTACAAGACATGACCTATCACCAAAGCCTCTTATTTTTAGAAGGAGCCTGGTGGAAAACGTGGTAGTTTATTTGAGGGGTTGGCAAACTACAGCTTGTCGGCCAAATTCAGCCTACTGCCTGTTTTTGTAAAGTTTTATTCATACCCATTTGTTTATGAATCGCCTATGGCTGCTTTTGAGTTACAATGGCAGAAGTAAATTGTTATGACAGAGACCAGATATTTTACAAAGCCTAAAATATTTACCAGTTAGTCCCTAACAGAAAAGTTTTGCTGATACCTGGTTTTGATTTTTCAATATATTCAGTCTTTCTGTCTTCTTTTTGGTAAGACTATAATTTCCCCCACTGATGCTGGCTGCCATATCATGGTGAGCAGAGTACATGTCCATGCCCCTTGATCTGGGGTCTGCAGTAGTCAAAACTCAAGGCTTCTGTCCACTGACTATTCAATTATATAAATCTAGGCACAGCTCTGAATTCCATTCATAGATGGAATTGAGGTTACAGATCTGAAATCAAGAAGAATATTCTAGATTATCTAGGTAGGCTCAATTTAATCACAAGAGCCCTTAAAAATGAGTTATATGTCTGGCTGAAGTCAATGAGAGAGGTATGGCAGAAAATATGCAGCACCAGGGGGCTTCAGAGAGACATGAAGAGTGAGAAGGACTTGATATACCCTTGTTGACTTTGAAGATGGATGGGATAGGGGGGTGGAAGGATGGAGAAGCAGAAGAAGAAATGTGGGTGGTATCTAGGAGCCAAGGTGGATCTCTGACTAACAGCCAGAAGGGAAACAGGGACCTCAGTCCTGCAACCACAGGGAACTGAATTTGCCCAACAGCCTGAATGAACTTGGGAAAGAAATTCGTCCCCTGCACTTCTCTCTAGTAACGAGCATGGTTTTGCTGACATCTTGAATTTAGTCCTTTGAGACTTGTGTCAGACTTAAGACCCTACATAACTGTGAGATAATAAATTTGTGTTGTTTTAAGCCACTAAGTTTGTGGTAATTTTTTATGGAAGCAGTAGAAAGCTAACAGGGGATCTAATATCTTACTTGCTTTGACCAAAGTGATGTTAAGAGACAGGATGCAAGTAAAACCTGCAAATGTTCCAGGACTTCTATTTCTAGAGGGGAGGTAGGTAAGGGGACGGATGAAATAGATGAAGGGGATTAAGAATATGCTCATTATGATGAGCACTGAGTAATGTACTGAGTTGTTGAATATCACTATATTGCACACCTGAAATGAATATAACACTGTATGTTAACTATAGTGCAATTCCAAAGAAATAAAAATAGATAATGAATAAATAAATAAGTAAGTAAATACCCCCCCAAAGAATGCAGTTTATAGCATCCATCCATCCAAAAAAAAAAATCTAACAAAAATTGACCTGACAACTTATTTAAATTTATTTTTGAAATGCATCGTGCATTTCTAAGTACAGTAAAAATCTCTACATACCCAAACCAGAGCTTGAGATTTAGAACTTAAAATATTTTTTTTGTCGATTTTTAATTGAATCTTCATGGCAGAAAAACATGTGTACAATACATCAATGTGCTTTCGTCTTGTAGGAAATGAAAATTGGTAAGCTTATTTTTAGTTTAATTTGAGAATTCTGGGTGCTGCTGGGTTCCTGAGTCATCATTACAAATAGGAAATCTTACACGACAGCACTGAAGACCTAGCAGGTAGCAGAGGTTGAAATGAATGTCTACTCATTACATTAAATACTGTGAAAATGAACTTTTTGATTAGGCCCCCAACAGCACCTTATTTTGCTATGATATGTTCCCCAAAGTAGAACACAAATAGACACAAACAGTAATAAATAAAAGCATGGTTCAGGTTATTTGAGGATTCCGTTCAATTGGGATTCAGTTAATTGCAGTTTTGCTGTGTTTCCTCACAACACCATTTCCCTTACCATAACTCTGTAGATTACCAGAGTGGACTATTTCATGCACAATTTATTGCAGAGACAGGCAGTATTTATCAGTTCCTTCATGGCAAAGAAGAATCATCTGCTTGAAGGCCATCACTCACATTGCTGTCAGCAGAGTGGTCTAGAGCTGAATAATAAAAGAAAAGAAAAGATCCCCCCACAAATAGTGGATCTGTGATAACTTCATTAATTTGAGAATTAGGAGACTTTTCAAAATGGAGAGGGGGGGATACCCAACCTTTTAGCAGAACATCCTAGATAAGATAGAGTCCAGGCCTTGGCTCATCCATCATTGTTTAGAATTAGCTTTCATGCACTTGACCTTAACCATCACTCTTTTTGTCAAGCCTGGGTGTCAACACAAAAGAAATTGGTTCATGGATGAGAGTGCTGAGTGTGCATCTGATCACACTCCTTTCAGGCGCTTACCTTCTCACAGTAAGGGATCAATTAAAACCAAATGGAGCAGATTTCTCTGGATATCTGGGTCGTCGATGTGGAATGCTATGGTTTGGGCAAAGAAGCATTTAACTAGAGAAGAGAGAAAGAAGCTCCTGGCCCGAGCACAAACAGGCCAGGCATGTATGTCATAAGCTGCGGGATGTAAACACATTCAGCACTGGACACAAAAGGACAAGGACACAAGAGACCGTCTGTCATGTCATTACCTGAATATCTAGCTGTATTATTTATAAACCAACTTGCGGCAGATGTTGTCTTTTTTAACACAAATCCTCCTTCCAGGGCATTATGCATGAGGCCTAATTGTAAATGCCTATATTGTTTCTTTCCCCCACTGATTTATTGTTCTATAGACATCTACATGGGAACGCAGTGTGGAACTGTGCTGTTTTCTCTATTAATTATTTTCACTCTTTGATTACTAATTTCAGAAGACAAACTTTTCACTGTTGACCTCCTCGGGAGTGGATTGTTTTACAACGAGACTGTATTAGGGAAATGAGTCCCCAGTGAAAGCAGAAGGGCATGAAAACCTTGTGTCTTATTTACATTAACCCAAACACAAGTTTCCCAGTCACTTCCCTCTTAAATCTTTATCCACTCGTACGAGGAAAAACCAGAGGTCCAGGAACAGTGATTCACCAGAGTTATTACACAATGTAGAAGCTATTACATTAAAATCAAAGTCTTCCCACTCCGCCCCCCAACACACACACCCCCCCACCCCCGTCATTACTATTAGACATTAAGGCAGTTATCCATATCTCTGTACCAAGGATGCAAAACCACAAGCTACTGCACAGGGAACATAGTAGGTGCTCAGAGATTGAGTGTCCTTCCAATTTAGAGTTTGACATGATTTCCAAAGTAAGCTTTCATGATATAATGAGTTAGAATTTGGAGGAGAGGTTGGAATTCATTTCCTGAGAAAATTTTGAAGCTTTTGTTATGCTGTGGGATTTGATGGGTTCCTTTGAGCAAATGCTGATTTGTGTGTGATCTCCCACTGGCCTACATGGCCTGCCCACTGGGAAAGAATCACAATTCCTAGAGAGCCCTCAGGGAGACTGACCTGGAGTCTCCCTGTCACTCACCTCCACCCCGTCACTCTCACCTCTGCTCAACAAGAGGGTGAGATCCATACAAGCCAGAGCTGAAATGCAGAAACCAGTGGCTGCCAGGGCAGTTGTCCTGAGCCCTGGTGGGGAGATAGGGATGGATATGGTGAGGAAACGTTTGTTGCTTGCGTTTACTGGGCTCTGCTCAGGTCTCACACGTTCTTCAGGAGTCCTTGCTGAACTTGGCAGAAACATGTGAACTTGGACTTAGGAAGGTCAGACCAGATCTTCCACCTCAAGTCTCTATCCTGTGAAGAAAACCCTTCTATCCCATATTACTTAAGTGACCATCCAGCTTTTTCAGGGATGTCCCCAGAATGCCAAGCATATTCCCTCTTGAATAAGCCATTCTTTCTATTTTGTGAGGCATCGAATAGTTAGTACCAAGGTTCTGTCCAGAGCACCATCCTGTCCTATCTTCTTTCTAGAGCCACACAGAGGAAGCTTAACCATTCTCCAATGTGTCAGATCTCTTTAATTATTTGATGACAGCATGCAGAGCTATAGGGCCAGACTTCATTCTGGAACACAGGGGAGACAGTCACTTTGTACCCACCATGGCTTGTTCCTCTCTGCTTTGTCAAGGGTGGTCAGAAGCCCCTCCCGTCACGGGGGAGATTGACCCAGTGAGTCTGGTTAGGACAGGCAGGGCTGTCTACCATCTGGAGGGAGGATGAAGGAACAGGTAGGAAGGATAGAACTCAAGTTCCTTAAAGAGCTCAAGTGGCTGGATCACCTTGATGCTTGGTTTTTCCCAAACGGATGTTCTTTATTTTACTCCAGTGAAATCAATCCATTTCAGGTACTAAAGAACTGGTCTTGTAGGCCTGCTTCAATTCTCAGGGACAGCCACATGCTTACAAAAGTTCAAAGTGGCTTTGTGTGTAGAGGATCTGGTGGCCTCACTCCCTTCATTGTCAAAATTCCTACCTGCCCTTCAGAGTGAGACTATCAAAATGAAAAATACTGACTCTCTGGGGCAGCACTGGAAGGCAGCCATTGTCATTATAATCATGGTCGATTTATTGTCAAAAGGCCTGTTTGATGATCAAGTGTATCAACTGCCATACGTTTTGGGGTTCCACATTCCAGTTCAAACCATTAAGCCATTTTGTGGTAAGAATAAAGGACCGTGACTCCCCTGCCATCCAGCTGGTATGATGGGGTCTACCTTTCTTCTCACATTCACTCAATCATTCATCCAGCATCTATTCTCTGTCATTTGTGTGAAACTGTGCTAAAAATAGATCCTCAGTGCCTGCTACCTTAGTGCACCCTCAATGAATGTTTATTGAGAAAATCTTGGTTGTTACAGTGTTATTGGAACTAAAGAGTGGATAGGATCCACAAGGAGGCCCTGAATTTTAAACTACTTTTCTGGGAATAGAATGTTTGCTCATTCTCACTACGCAATATTTAAAACTGCTTATTTTGAAATAATTATAGATGCACAGGAAGTCATAAAGTTGATACAGGAAGGTCCTATGGACCCTTCACCCAGTTTCCCCCATTGGTAACATCTTACATGACTGTAGTCGAACATCAAAAGCAGGAAACTGACATTTGTAGAATCCACAGACCTTATTTAAAATCTCACCAGCTTTACAGGCACTCATGTGTGTCACCACACAATTTCTGAGTGTCTGGCATTCAGTACATGGCATAAGGTGCCATCTGGCACCTTAGAAGAGCTTACTTAAAACTTCTGGAAGAGCACCTTTCCCCCAAGGGTCCATTCACAGTAGCTTCCTGAATGGGCTAGCCCTCTCAAGTTCTCAGAGTCAGTGTGTTCTTTCTCTCTCTGCCATCTCTTGGGCTTGCCTCCAAGAACATGGACAAATAATGCACTGACTGATGTGTGGCAGTGATGACAGGAGGTAAAAGGATCTAGGACTTGTTACTGATCATCAGCACCTCTGGTCCATCCAGTGAAAGGGGTGGGTAGGGGGTAGGGTTATGCAAAAATGCAGGCTTTAACCCAGAGGCTGAGTCCTAGGTCCTAGGAACCTAGGTCCCTAACCAGTAGAGCAAGATCAAGGAAGATAAGAGCTGATCTGTGACTGATGCATGCTCAGTAGTTCTCAGCAAGGTCATGCGTGCTGGGAGTTGGGACAGAGACCTGCCTCCCACACAGAAAGGCAACCCCCACATCACTGTCCCAGCACTTTTGAGTTTGAGCTCTCTGCTTGCCAAGTCCCCAAGATCAGGAGGAACTCAGCAAGATCCAGGCACTGGGGAGGAAAGGCAGAGAGATGGGACTCTTCCCAGCCAAAACCTACTTCAATTGATCAGCCAGTCTCTGAATAGCAGCTTTTGACATCTCAGTGGGTTGTGAGGGAGGTGTGGTCATCACAAATGAAACAGACCACAGGGTGTGGAGGAGACCTCTGCAGGGCCCCTAATCAATTACTAAAAACACAGAGAGGGTCCAAGGAAAATGAGTGAAGGAGACAGATGCATGCTGACACTCAGTGGGATGGCTGGGCACCAAAGGAGAAGTTGGGGGATTTTTAACTTCACAGAGGAAGAGGTGATTGTTTTCTTTCATCAGACGTTGCCCTCAGAAAACAAAACAGAAACCAGAAGAGAAACATTGCCTATGGAAAAAAAATACATATAGAGGCTGAAAAGGATGAAATAGGAGGAATGGAATTCTGCTTTTATGTAATAATTTAAATAGTCTTGAATGCCCAGAGGGCCCAGGCACTATATTATGTGTTACAGAGAGGTTGGCATCTCCCAAAGGGGATATGAAATGGGAGATGAATATTATTAATCATCCCTATTTGCTACATGTTAGGAAACCGAGGTAGAGTGAAAATGAGTGATTTTACCTCCTGACTCACATGCTGTGGCAGCCACAGAGCTGGGATTGACAGACAAAAGCTTGATGCCCTGCAAAGTAGTCTGGTGGTGTGCTTGCTGCTGAATGTAGCAATGTCCAGGAACCCGCCATGGCAGAGGGTGACCACATTCTACCCAAAAAGCCCCGTGGGCATGGCCGGGGACTCCCACAGGCACTTCATCTGCGTGCCCCAGGCTGGTTCCGTTTCACTTGTAGTGACCCTAACGGATTGGGCTGGTATTGAACCCTCATCGATCAAACTGAGCTTCGGATAGACCAGATTAGGGCAGGAATTGTCTGTTCAAGTCGCTTCCATGTCCCCAGGACCTAGACCAATGCCTGGGGCTGAATCCATATTTGTGAAACCATACCGACTGCTTTCTCAGTGCTGGGCAGTGATAGGCACCAGGATCAGATTGGTGCCCGAGCCAGTCATTCCCAGAATATCAATAGGTATTCTGAAGGCTGAGGAGTAGGAAGTCCTCAGACCAAATAAATATGGGAAATGCCACGTTTAGCTTTATGTTGAAAGATTTCTCATTGCCTTTAATAAATGAATATGGTGTGAGAATTTCCGGGGGGGGGGGGTACATTTGCATCATTTCACAGGTATAATTGATGGTAAAACCTCTTCCCCTTCCTGCATATACCTTCAGAGCACATATCGCTCCTGGCGTTTGTTCCTTGGAAAAACTGTCCTCAAACAGTATATGATATCTTATCCACGCTCCTCAAAGCAATAAACAATAACTCAGTCTCCCTTGGTCACTGGTCTTGGTGATGACTGAGGTCACCAAGACTATGGCTGCCAGTTACTGTGCCTGAGGCATTTTTCCCGCTCTGAAGCCTACATCCCGCCTACCTGGTACCTCACTGGCCTCCAGCCTGAGCATGCAGCTGTTGGATACCTCCCTGAGGCAGACTGGGACATATTGGGGGCAGAAGTCTCGTATCCGGCACGGAGTCGGTTCTAACTTTAAGCATGAGCTCACGACCTGATGTCTAAATTCAGAGGGTCAGAAACCTTCAAGACAGTTCTGTTCAGTAATTCCGACCCAGGAACACAAAGTCTGAATCTGCCACCATGCCCATCATGGATGCAGAGATGAATAACAAAAAAAACTGCTCTTTCGTCCCCCTCCCCAGAATGTGCCTCCACAAGATGGAGCCCAGAACTGTCAACGTGTGGCGTTCAGAGGCCCCATGTGGCAGCCTCTGTCTCACGCATGGTGGGGCGTGCATTGTCTCGGGCAGTGGACTCTACTCTTGCCGCAGTCTGAATAAATCACCCGTGCCCTTACTGAAGGGAGTTAATTGCGTTTGGAAATACTCCAGGTACTGGGGTTTGTTTGGTCAAAGATGTGGACAAGGGTAGGGTAACATATGCACCCACTTTCATGAAATACACGTGAAGAATAACGGGGCCCGGGTTACCTAATTTATAATGGATACCACACACACTCCTCCCTGCGTTCCCTTCCAGGCGAAGAATAGGAGAGGAACCATAGCAGTATTTTTCTTTTAGGTATAACAGTCTGTCAGTATCAAATTCTCTCAGTCAGTGGGGAGCAAATAGTGTTGATTTACTGAAAATCTGGGATTATGTCTGCTCTGTGGTGAGTGTAGATTTAAGAGAGGAGAGGTAAGGGGTCTCCAAAAGGTGAAGAAAAACACAAATGAAAGCTAGCAAGGAAAAAATAGCTTGACAGTTAAGATACAGTGCAGCCACCGTCAACATCTTTTGGAAAGAAAAGCCCAGGAATAAACACACACACACAGACACAGGAACGTGCACGTACGCCTGATTCAAGCCCCGTGTACTGGAAGGTTTGCAACCTTTTCCATTAACCCCTTTCTCTTTGGGGCATTACAGATGTGTCAATGAAGGCTTAAATACTGTCATGTTTCACGCTGGAGAGAAATTGTGACAACAGACACAAAGTTTTGTTTTAGTTTTTAAGAACTGGCTTTAAAAACAGACTCGCGGGGAGTAAACAGGGAATTCTTTCCTTCAAGGGCCCTCTGACACTTGATCACATTCCTGGACCTTTTTGTCACCAATATTTCATTATCCCAATCGTGTCACCAGTCTCCCACTCCTCCCCTTTGTCTCAAAATAACTGTCACCCTGTTATTTCACCCCAGGAATATTCCCTAGAAGTGCCTCGGATTTCCTGTTACCCCTTCTTCTTTAACTCTTCTTCCTCCTAATCTCATTTGAAAGGGAATACGATAATTAAGTGGAATTAAAATGTGGAGAGGGAAAAACCCAACCCTGTGACAGTAACTAAGAGCTTTTGAGAAGGGATTTTGGCACCTTTCCCTTCTCGGGACCAGAGCTGCAGGCAAAGGCTGTAAGGATGGGGTAATGTAACTGGTGGCGAGTGGCCAAGGTGTTGCACCCCATTCCCTTCCTGACCCCCACCGGCCTCAAAAGGTGCTTCGGGTCTTCAGAATGGTTAGCAGGTGAGCAGTGGCTATTTCCTTCGTGGGTCCCAGCACTGTCACTGTGGGTCAGCAGCTCTAGAAGAATCTGATGAGAAGGCAGGGGCTAAAACCCCGAGCCGGCAGCGGGAAGGTGCTAAATGTGCTTTTTGTGAAGGTCCCTGGGAGCTACGGAGGAGCGAGATGTTGGGGATGGACACCCTCAGTAACCCCGTCACAATGGACCTGCTGTATGTCTGAGTCAGGAAAGAGAGACAGGGAGGAAGAAGAGAGAGAGAAGAGGAGGAAACAGGGGTAGGTAAAGACACACCACTAGTGTTAAGTAACTCTGGGAAAGAAGACAGAGCTCTCAGTTGTGAAAGAAAGGCCAGTGTATCTCTTTATTTTCTCAACTGTAAATCCCTGATCTCGATAGTTGGGATTCCTATGTGGTTTTGCTATGTGGACTCTCTTAGCTTATGATTCTCCAAGACAAGCGTCCGAGGTTAGGACAGAGGCTGTGTATGAGGACATGTGGACTGTGCTGCCAGGGCCTGTGACACCTGCCAGGGGACCGGGGGGGCCCCATGTCTTAGCTGGCCTGTGACAGTCCTGAGCTATGCCTCTTGTCCCCAGGGGGGGGGGGATTGTTTATAACACCCCTTTCACTCTTTAAAGGCTCCTGGTTTTAACCATAAATGATGTGGTCAGTCTACATGTAGGCAAATTAAGGGCCTCTTTTAATAGGGCCATCAACCACCCACCTCTGTGGGGAATAAAAACTATTGGAAAAGAGTTAAGGAAAATTGAAACTCCAAGGCAAAGAATAACTTCTTCTCAGAGACAAGAGCAGTTAGAGACCTCCGAAGAGGCCCCATTTATGTGTACTTGGGCTGTGTTTGAACAGTATTTCCTTTTCTTCTTTTCCTTCCTTTCTCCTTCCTTCCTTCTTTCCTTCCTTCCTTCCTTCCTTCCTTCCTTCCTTCCTTCCTTCCCACCTTCCTCTTTCTTTCTTCCTTCCTTCCTTGGCACATTCATTCAGATATTCAGTGGCACAAGATCCTGGTTGTGACCAATGTGGTACACAAAGCAGCGTGACAAAGACAGGGGTAATAGTGAGACGCACCTAACAGTGGGCCCAGCAGGGGGACCCACAAGGAAGAATAGGCCGTGGGCTTGAGGAGGATCCTTTAAAAATGTAGCCTAAAGGGCATCTTTCGTTTTATTATCAAAACGCAGGAAAAATGCTGGAGCCCATGGGAGAAAACAAACCACAACTTCTCTCAGATTCTCCAGTCTTGCATGGTGCAACAAAGCCTGCCTTTTTTACATTTCAAAAGAGGCTGCTTTCTCTTTAAAAAGTGGGAGCTACTTGGTCTGATGCGGCTGCCTTTATCAACCATGAAGTTCCCAGCAAGGTGCTGTTAGTGCCTGATTAAACCTCATACCAGCCAGCGTCCCCCATGGTAACCCAGAGGACATCCGCTGAGACCCAAGCGCTGATTCAGTTTAATTGCCCCGGCTCTCTGTGACGGCCATGCTCCTTGTCTCTCAAGGCCTGGAATGGAAATCCATGTGATCACATGAACTATCCGGGTGTCTTGACAGATCTGAAATATGAATATGGAGATGGCATTGTGCTCTGTAGTGACTTCTGAAACCCCAATGGTAAAATATGATCTGCTACTGAAACGCTTTCAGGACTGTGTGGTTCACGTAAAACTCATTTTCTAATGGAACACTAATTATTAATAAATCAGACCAAAAAGAGGGGAAAAGTACGTGTGTCTATGTGTGTGTATACAAGTATATGTAAGGCATACGTATGTATACCTGTGCGTAAGATATGCATACATATGCGTAGATGTGTGTAGAAATACACAAGCATATGTATATATGCAGAAATATATAGGGCTCTTTTTGGATAGTATCTCCTTATTTAGTTCTGTCTTTGGGTTCTTGCTTTTCTGAGCATGTATAGGATAATAATAACTTGTGTTTACAAAGCATCATACTCCAAGGAATTCAAACATTGAAAATACCTGGGTTATTCTCCCTCTTCCACGATGACTGAAGAAATAGATGATGCCATGTTCTTTTAGTTCCTGGAAAGGAAAAACAAGGCCCTGGTGGAGGCCACAATGAGTGAGACTAGAACCAGCAATCCCCTGGAATCTGCACCACATTCCTGCCCTATCAGAAGGATGAGGCAAGGGAGAAATCGGACAAGGTGCCCTAACAAATCCCAGGGTCACTGGATTCCTTGTAAGACTCCCCTTTCTTCTGGAAAGGCATCAAAGGCAAAGGTGCCTGGCCGAGAAGATGGAGCCATCATTTAAGGAGTACTATAGAGCGACGATTCTTGACTTTCTTCTCCTCAAACTCTCTTTAAGAAATTGCTCCTCCCCCTCCTCCCGCCTCAGGCTATTTGCTCCAAAAATGTTAATCTACCAAACAAAGGAATTGGGCTAGAGTAGCAGCTGGAGTTCTACAAGTCATACCCACAAATCCCTGTGATGGCAATGACCTCTTTCCCAGCCACACAAATTGTCTGTCCTTAACACACAGACTGGCTGTATTTCTAGTCTCTTTCTAACCAAATCAAAGATATTTTGCTGATTTCTTCTGCAGCCTTATTCTGAGTAAATATGTGATTTCCATTAGGCTTTTTGAAATATGTAAAATATATAGACTCCCATTACTACCTTCAGGACCTCTAGGTGTTTGGGGATCCCTTACTGGGAATCACTCCGACGCCCAAAATGAGTTTGAAGATGAAAATTATTGCTAAGGGGAAAAGAACTGTTGGTGTAACAAGATATTTAAAAGCAAAATTTTTTCCCACCTGGGTTGGTCAGGGCCAAGCAACCGAGAAAGGGATGTTTTCAAAATGAGAGTAACTGCTAAAGCAAAATGTGTAAACCTAAGACATGAAGCAAACAAGGGAAGAGCAATAACTTAACAAAAGAAGAGGATTTTATAGCATTAAAGCTGTTTTCCCCTGAAATGATATTTTCATTCAGCTGGGCAATTTTCTGGGCTCCCCAAACTTTATTCGGTTTTTGGCAATTACGCCAAGGAGACCCAAAGAAAGGCAGGTTATAATCACATGTAGCGTGATAGAAATAGAGGAAGCTGCACACAATGTTTCATTAATTAATGTATTTTTCCTCAGTGCAATAAGGAAGGAACTTGTAGTCAGGCAGATCTCTCAGCTTTCCAAGAATGTTGTTGCACTCTGTAAAAACCCTGACTTGGTTCCTATATTACTCAAATAGACTTTCAGAAACAGGCATCAATCTCTTTTTATATTTATTATGAATTCATTTTAAGAAGTCTTCTTTATGCTGAAACTCCAGGATCTGTTTGAAAGTTTCCTGAATCTAAAGTTTCACAGAGAGGAGCATCTGGATGGCTCAGGCAGTCAAGCATTCAAATTCAGCTCAGGTCATGATCTCACGGTTTGTGAGTTCGAGTCCCACCTCAGCTGTATGCTGACCGCTTAGAGCCTGGAGCTTGCTTCGGATTCTGTGTCTCCTCTCTCTCTGCCCCTCCCCTGCTCGTTCTCTCTCTCTCTCTCTCTCTCTCTCAAAAATAAATAAACATAAAAAAAATTTAAAGTTTCCCAGAGAAAGGCTGATGGGGGATCGTATTCCACTAAGGGTTTAGTCATGTCTGAGAGCAGGGTCATCAACCAGAACACTCTACCATGTCTGCAGGAAGCACTGTTTGGCATCCTTTCTGCTGAGGTTTGTGGACTACCATAAGGACTAGCTTCTTGAAAACAGACAGAAGCACCTAGTCACCCTGTGATAAAGCCAATCACTTTGTTAACAAGCATAAAGGAGGACCGCCCGTACTACTTATTTTCCAGCAGCTAGTTAACGCAAATAAAGACAGCTAGTGAGCAAAATTTGGACTGTATCTCATTTATAGAGTTTCTCTACCCCCCAAAAAATGTGAATGCCTCCTAAATTGAGGACCTTGTAATTTTAGTCCACCGACGGGTGACCTGGAATCAGATTCCCCTGGAATCATTTCCCCCAAAGAGAAACTACTTAAAAATAGCCGTTTCTCTATACGGATATCAAATAAGTATCTCCTGTAGGGGGTGCAGTGGGCGCAAGAACCCAAATCCACCACCAGGGGAGGAGGCCTCAGAGGAGTTACAGTAACCGAAAGAAAGGAAATTTGACGGCTGGGTATTCGGAAAGTATTCCTTACCATCAAGTCTATGAGGCAAGGGGGGGTGTCTCCCAAGGGAAAGTGGTGGGAACCCCACGATTAGAGACACTCCTTCTGGGAGGCCTGGCTGGAGCTACGGAAAATTAACCATAGGGAACGATCGTGCCCTGGCAAGAGGTGGAGGAGACGAGTTTAAGAGGCCTTTCCAGCTCTAATTTCTAAGATTTTGATTAGACTACAGAGAAAACAAGGAAATTTGAAACCAGCAGTTTGGGGGGGGGGTGGGGGCACAGAAAGAAAGAAAGAAACAAAAACCAGAAGAGAGAATAATGCCATTAAGTGAAGGCACAGTTAGAACACACACCAGCATGCCCCTGACTGTTAGCCCACCTCAGTCCTGGCCTGGCTGCCACCCATGGGCGTGTCTTAAGGGAACACAGGCAGGGAGCTGAAAACTTGAGGGGCCGAGGGAAGACCCCTCTGGACTTAATTGAATGACACAGAGACCTTGGGGGCCCTTTGTCTGAAAAAGTGCCGAAAGAAAGGAAGTCTGTGGTCAGGAGGTGGCCAAGGCTCCTTTGCTGGTGGGGTTTGGTTCTTCCTTTTGGCTCCTAATCAGTGCAATCCTATCTAAACAGTCTCCTTCCCCATGCAGGTACATGTGGACTTGAGCTCTGGGCTCACTGTTTTTCTAAAGGATGTAAGAAGTATCACAATAGCACGTAATTTCCCTGATTTTAAGCATGTATGGTCACAATAATCTGAATACCCAGGGTGCTACCTCCTTCACGGCCCTTCCTTATCAAACTTACTTTAAGTCAGCCCAGATTAAGTACCAAAATCATATAGTATTCCAAAATAAATAAACAGGCCCACGTATTTGTAACTGAGTGTGTGTGTGTGCATGTGTGCGAAGAACAGTAGACATTTCCATATCATGATTCTTTTTTTTAATTAGTCCAAAGAACTGTGACCTGAATTCAGAGGGAACCAAGTTCCAAAAAGGCACTTTTCCTGAACATGCACAGACAAAGGAAATAGTTTCCTTACGGAAAGGAATCACTTGAAAGCTTTTGGGCCAGACCATGGTCCGTCTCAGATTTCCTTTCTTTTAGCCCTTTGATGAACAACTCATAGGGAGATTCAAGTGCCTTGTGCCTGGTTTGAATTTGCGCTGTTGCTGACTTTAGTGGAAAACTTTCATAAACTCAATCAGGCTTTGCTCCTTTCCTGCACCACTGCCGACCTATCTCTGATATGTCCTTGGATATTCATCTTGGGTCATCCATGTCATCGACATGACAGAAAACAAATCTTTCCCCAAGAGACACAGACTTCACTGTACTCCTTTCTTCTGGAGCTCTGGGCACTGCCAGTCTCCTTCTGGAACAGGTGGAGGGTGGGGTAGAAGCGAAGCACAACCGGAGTTGGGAAGGCTAACTGGAACAGCACTGATGCTTGCGGACAACTGCTAGAGATCGCGTATCTCCGTGGCAGAGTTATTACTGGAGCAATGCCACAGGGATTCCACCCAGCACCCGAGCAAGAAGCCATGTTCTCCATGTGCCAGAGCCTTCCTCAGGAATGAGCTGAGTAGAGGGTACAGTTTTAAAGAAAAGGCTTTGCCTTCAAAACAAGACTCTTTCTTCTGGTCACTTGGGAATAGCATTCTGAATGGATTTCTCTTCCTCTTTGCTGGGCTCTTTGGTGAGAGCTAAGAGGCTGGGATGCCCAGAACATTCTGTTCAGGAACCTGTGCTGCCTTCAGGATTGTGTAGTGAAAAACAAGAGCCTTGGAATCAAGCCAGTCTGTATTTGGAGCCCAGTTCTGGCACTTAAGTGGGTAACTTTGAGCAAGTAATTTAAGTCTTCCTGGTCCTCAGCTTATCTGTGAATTTGACATAGTATCCTTAATTTATGGGTAATTGTGAAAATTAAATGAGATTACATTTCTAAAGCTCCCTGTCTTGGCTTCATTCTTTCTTTCTGACCCTATGCTCTTGTTGATAACTTTGCAAATTCTCCTGGTCCTACGTAACTAAAAACAATTTGTGTCCACTCCAAGAATGGAGGATCCAAGAATATCCCTAGGGTATGTGGGCCGAGGCAAATCACACTGTATGTCCCCACTCCCAGCATGTTTACAAAGACACAATCAGAACTAAGTGAATTTCAAGGGCAGTTTGTATTGAAGGTGAGTATAGCACCAAAGAATGAGTCTAAGGAATATGTGTGAAAGCAGGAAAAGGTGGCATCCTGTTCAACCTCAGGATGGCAGTGACATGTCTATCATGCTTCTTCTATCACTGGTCTCCCCACACCAGCAGCACTGACCCCCAGATGGCTCATGCATTATGCTCAGTGCTTGCTCAGTATAGCAGTACACAAGGGCCCCTGGGCACAGCACGGCCACCCTGATTGGTCAAAACCTCTAGGAGTGAGTGACAAAAACACTTCTCTCTTGCACAAGAATTTCTGATCTTCAGGAGCCTCATTTGCCACAGTTCCTTAAAAATTTTTGGTTATAGGGGCACCTGGGTGGCTCAGTCAATTAAGTGTCTGGCTCTTGATTTCGGCTCATGTCATGATCACATCATTGGCGGGATCGAGCCCTGCATTGGGCTCTGTGCTGACAGCACAGAGTCTGCTTGGGATTCTCTCTCCCTCTCTCTCTCTGCCCCTCCACTCCTCAAAATAAATAAATAAACATTAAAAAATTAAAAAGGAATTTGGTTATAAGCAGGCCAACTAGATTTGGGAGGAAGTAAATCTGATAGATAGCTACCCGCACAGCTACTTCAATTTAAAAAAAGGTAATCTATTTTTTTAAAAACATGAAGGATATAACTGCATAGTGGAGGCTTCATTGTTGAAAGTAGGCCATTGGTGTAAGATAGTGTATCAGTTTCCTATGGCTGCTATAACATATAGTCACAATAATAGTGGCTTAAAACAACACAAATTTATTCTCTTACAGTTACTAGTGTTAACCTTGACATTAGGATTGATGCCTTCTGGAAGTCCTAGAGGAAGAATCTCTTCCTTGCCTCTTCTAGCTTCTTTCGGCCCTAAGTGATCTTTGGCTTGTGGCCACATCACTCCAAACACTGCCTCTGTGGTCACATTATCTTCTCTTCTGCAGTCAAATCTCCCTCTGCCTTCGTTTTACTAGGACATTTGTGATGTCATTTTAGACCCATCTGTATAATCCAGGATAATCCACCTCCTCTCAAGATTCTTAATTTAATCACATCTGCCAAGTCCCTCTTGCCATATGAGGCAATAATCATGGGTTCCAGGGATTAGGATGTGGATATCTTTGGGGCCATACTCAGCCTACCACAAATGGTAATCCCCTTTCATTAACAACTGCCAGCAACTGCCTTGTTAAAATGTGTTCTTCGCCCAACTGAATAGAAAAAAGAAAAAAAAAGCAATTCTTTGGCACCCGCATTTTATTATTTTATTATTATTTTTTTTATTTTTTATTTTTTTAAATAGGCTCCACATCCAGCCTGGAGCCCAACATGGGGCTTAAACTCACAACCCTGAGATCAAGACCTGAGCTTAGATCGAGAGCCAACTGAGCCAATCAAGTGCCCATGGCACCCTAATTTTAAATCTATGTACAGCTGTAAGACCACAGGAGCATCATTTCCTGCAACTGCCATTGTGTTCACCATCTCGAGAATGGACCTGAGAAGTGGCTTCTAAAGACATTAACAATCTAAGACCCACAGAGGAATCTGTGTGCAGAATTACCATATACAAATATTTCAGTCACTTTCCATCTTATCCAAATTGAGGAAGTGCTCCAGATCTGGCAAGAAAGCATATGCTTTGTCCAAACACATAGAAACCTAAATATATACCCCCTTAAGGGATAGGGAGTAGCATTTAAGCCAGGAATGGTTGCCCAGTTGAAAAACAGGAGGTTGAAAGGGGACAGCTATTTAAAAGTCAGTCTGATATGACCTGTTCCCCAAACAATTCATCTCAGGGTCATAGCCATTGTTGTTAGGTGGCATAACATTTATTACCATAGTGTCCTGGGCTCCTTGGATAGGTAACAGACACATCTATTCCTCAGAGCATTAGCAAGGTTGATAACGTCCTCTTACCCTAGGCGAACTGAACTTCAACTGCCAAGATACTGGTTGACATTAAGTCTTTACAACACCTATCATTGTCTGTCACCTCCCGAGATATACTCTCTTCTGACTGGTTTCTCCCGTCACCAGCTACTGATGGCCATTTTACTCAATCTCTTTTGTAGACAAGCTCTTGGGTCCCTGACACTGCCTGGCTTGCTGAGTTTGGTCATATGCTCAAAGCTAAATTCACAGACCTCCAGACCTCATAGTGCGATGGGATAGGAAATAATCAGAGGACCTGCACAAAATAAGACTGTCAGAGAAACTGCAAATCAGCAAAAGAATGAGAGCCCCTTGACCCCGAGCACATCTGCCATGTATTTAATTCCACGTTCTTGCCAAGCCCCAAAAACCCAGGCTGGGGAGATGTGGGAGCGGCATGGGGTTATGCAGTCTAGGAGAGCAAAGAGGTGAAAAGCCTGGCGGGTTGCCACTCCTGCAGTCCACTCTCATAGAAGGAACCAGGTGCATGGGTGATGGGGGAAGGGGTGCTGTGAGCCACAAGGATAGTCTTGGACACACACGTAAGTGACTGCAAGAATGTCTGGGTGACCAGTCGCCAGTTGTACTGCATTGATTTTATTTGCTTATTACTTTGCCAGCTGGCTCCAGACCAGAGGAAGCAAATGAGGTTTTAGCTGGTCTTTGGGGTTCTGATCTTAAGACTACATTAAGGAGATCCCAACATTTGGGAAGAAGTGAGCCAGTGAGATCCTGGGTGGGTCTTTACTTCCACATTCCAAGGTCAAGTTGAAAATAGGCCAGGTACAGGAAGGTTTCGTTGCAAGAAATGCCATAAGGACTTTCATGAAGGAGCTCCTCCTACTTGTCCAGCCTCATTTCCACTCCTCCCCTGCCCCCACCCCTTACCCAAAACACGCTTTCAGCTCCATGAATTGAGAGGATCTACCTTCAGTTTCTCTTCACTCTTCCCATGTTTTCTTGTTCGAATGCCACGCCACTGTCTCTAGGATCCTTTTCTGGATTTCTTAATTTGAATTAGTTTAGCCCTTCCACATCTCTTCAGGATTCCTTATATAGTTTATTACATGAGGTGCTAGAATAATTAACTGATTTTTCTTGCTAGACCCAAAGTGTTTGAAGGTGAAAGTTCTATCACTATATGCCCCGCTTGGTACATGGTCACAATCCCATCAATACTTAGTGAGGAGATGGCATTCTTGTATTAGACACTTTCTTGTGTGAGTGGTCCATGAGCCATGGACCACTGGGCATGTTGCCAAAAGTGTTTGGTGAGTGCACTAGAAGGAAAATGTATGAAGCCTCAGTTTGGGGGTTTCTGTTTTTGTTTTTGTTTTTGTTTTTGTTTTAAGAAAAGGGGTCCTGACCAAGTTTCAAAAATTTTAGTTGCTGCAGTATTTTCTCTTGGGGAGATGGAACCAGGATGCAGGATGAGCAGCAGGATCACCACATACATTCTGAGCTCAGGAAAGTTGGCCACCTTGGAGACACCAATAGAATTCTGTCTGCTACAAGCGCTCCGTACTGACATCTCCATATTGGTACCTATGCCAACCCGATGAAATCTTTCCTTGGGAAGAATAAAAGAAAGTCGAACAAGGATCAGAGATAATAACGCTTCGAAATATTCCAAGTGTTTGAGTGCATTTCTTATACCTTCATTAGTTAGGGTTGGTCATATGATTGCTCTAGTCAGTGGACTACAGTTGGAAGTGGTGTGTCACTTCTGGGCCAGAGCATAGGAAAATAGGTATGAATTCTCCAAACACTCACTTCCTGGCTTTGGTGATCATGGAGGACTCACGTTGAGACGGCAGAGCAAGGGGACCAAAGCAGCCTGGTCCGCTGAGTCACTGCATGGAGAATTGCTGCCTTGGAGAGTTGCCCAAACCCACAGCAGAGTCTGCATGAGGGAAATTTAAACGATGTCAGGAGGCACTGAACTGGAGCGACAAATGGCCTATCCTGACCGAAGAAGGCAAGTTGTTCTAAAACGCTTCCTTGAATACTTATGAAGTAGACCGCTCCTCAGCGCCAAAAGCATTACAATAACCGTGACACCCATCAGCTGACTGTCTCTTGCCCTTCATGGGAATCAGTGTGCACCTTTCCTTGAGAGCTCAAGGGACCTGGGGGGCTGATAAGCTCAGGGTGAATTCAGTGAGTGTGTTGGAGAAAATTCAGAGAAGCACTGACGTATGGGCTATGAACATGTGAGCACCTTCCTTAAACACATCCCTGAATTGTAGCCTCACAAATCAGTCATCAGATGGCAGGGGCAGAGACAATGGAGCGTAGTGGTGGATCAGATATTTTACACTTTGGAGTCTCCTTATCAGAGGCCTTTCAAAGGCCCTTACCTCTCACACCTGTATTTGACCTCTTACATGTGTTCATTATTTAATACTTATTAAATACCTAATAATTATGATTTCTCATATGGGGCTGAGATGTTTCCTTGGCCATGCTCCTAAATACACCCATCCCATGCGGATACTGGTCAGCACTCATGGGTCACTATTTACTGATTCAAATGCCAGACCTTCAGACAGAGCAAGTGTTCAATACACTTTGAATGAACACATTCATTGTATTCCTATCTCACTCCACCTCAAATCTTACAAACACAGAATTCATTAGGCTGAGCTAAAGAAAGCAATTACCTTTTAAGTAAACAACTACCTGGTTGTCTACATCAGGCTCCATCACAAATATTCTAGAATTTCTTTCCTTTAGAAATAAGGAATTATTATAGAGACCTAGCAGGGAAAAGGAGTTTGATTTGCAAACAACCTTAAAATACACAATCCTCTCTGTCTCTTCTTTTCCTCTCTGTAAGCACCATGAGGCATTTTCTATTAAAAATTTCAGCTCTGTTTCGTATCACCTTTGCCCTCCTCTCTGCTCCGACTTTAAATTCAGGAGATGGTTTCCCTAGGGAATATAGATCTTAGTGCCATGTGATCTGGCCTAAAGGGTAGTATGACAGAGCGAAACAAAAGGGGATGCTAACCTTGCTTTCTCCCACCCACGTGCGCACCTCCCCACTGACTGCCAGGGCCTTGCAGTGAGTAAGGCTCAACAATCTTAGTAACACCCAGCAGTTTGTATGATGAGGTCCTTGGCAAGTCTGATTCAGAACTGGGAACCAGACGTGGAGTTTACAAAATATCTGACATTTGGAAACGACTGGTGAAAAATATATTTTTAAATGGCTTTTATTGTTTTTATCCTTTCTTAATAAAGAATTAATACTTGCTCGTTGTAGGAAAGGTAAAAATCATATGGAAAATCGAAAGAGAAAAATCATTTTTCACTCTAACCACGTAGATACTGCTCCTAACATGCTGGTTTGAAATCTCTCCCTTTCTCAGTATGTGTTTGCGTGTGTGTGTGTGTGTGTGTGTGTGTGTGTACATGTGTGTGTGTGTGTACATTCAGGTATAACTACTTATATATAACTATATACACTTAATATTATTTTCATAACTTAGTATTAGTCATTTCAAGAAATCAGAATTTGTCTTCTGGAGGCAACAGTATAAATAAATACAATGCAATTAGGAAAAGATGTTGATATTATTATTCAAAGAGAACAGTGTGACATGGGAGCCATGATTGACAAGAGACAAGCAGACCAAATACACGGCTGGACTGCAGGTACTCAGAACCGGAGACGGAGTTGTAAAAATGGCATGCTAGAAAAATCTAACGTTCATGTGGATTTTTCTTCTGTGTGGATCTGAAATGTAATCCTTGCTATTTCCCCAAATCTCCAGTGCCTTCAGCGATGCTTTCTGGAAGACATCAAGGAAAGATGTTTGCGCCACTTCTGGGGTGAAGTGCCGGGATATAAACCCGGAATAACGCAGAGGACAAGATTACTCACTGACCTACTTCAGCCACAGCATGAGCTTCAGGCCAAAAGAAATGAAGAAAACAGTTGCTACCCCCTATTCCATGGATGCCTGGATCTCAGGGGGAGAGCCTCTAGAGAGAATAGGAGAAAGGGAGAACGTGGAATGAGTTGGAGTGAATTTCATGTGGATTCCATAGGATGAGGTGGTTTGGCCTTCATCTAAAGCACACACATATAGTTGTAAAAGGTGGTATTGTCTTATTGCTGTTTCTGTACACTGTACAGATTTCCACATCACACATATTTTAAGGCCATCCATGAAAACAAATATGCATAAACATCGTCATGTTAATGCAGCTGTGACAGAGATTGGCCGGCCGGTTATGCCACGTATTACATGCATTTATCAATGCCTGGTTCTCTCTCCTTCTAAGTATATAGAAGACTACACTTCTCACCTCCTGCAGGTGGGAATGGCCATGGGACTCATTGTGAGTAGAAGCAGTGAGCGCTGCTTTTTGGCTTGAAGGAGTGAAGATTCTGTGGACCATTCTCCAGTTTCCCACCTTGCCTTCTTAGCAGCCATGGAAGACACCTTGTGTCAAGATGATGGTGGCAAAAGAGGAGAGTGGTTTGGATTGCTGAGTCATCACATGGAGGAGGGCTGCCTATAATGTCATCTGGATTTTGTGTGGGCCGGAAATACATTTTTTTGTTGGTTAAGCCACTGAGATGTTTAGAGTTGTCACTGAAGCATTAGTCAGCCCACCCTGACTAACACATTGGTCACCAAATCCGTTTCCTCTTTTTCCTGGTTACTCAGCTAGATTACCTTGCCCTGCCTGCCTGACTGCACTTTGTGACTGAGTTTTAGCTAAGAGATTGTGAGCAGAAGCAATACATGTTGCCTTTGGGATGAAATAAGTAAGAAGTGGGTGTACCTTCTCTCCTCTGTTTGTCTTTCTGCTGATGAGCAGGAAGTCAAGGAGATGAAGGAGACCCAAGTTGTAAAGGATTAATGGATCCTTGTAATACGGCTTGGCAGAGAACTGCCCACCACTTAGAAACACTTGTATCAGACTTCAAGTGAGTGAGAATAAATTCCTGTCATGTTTGAGCCATGACACATATTTTACGTTGTTTACAACAGCAGCTCGCATTACCTTAAGGTTTAAAGAAATTGGTGCTTTGAAGTGGAGTGTTTCCATAACCAAAACCTAAATTACGAATCCTCTGGCTTAGCGGTAGAGTGGCAACTGGCAAGGAGAGCAGCAGTCCAGAGGGCTGAGTACTCCATCATGCACTGGCAAAACATTTGGGAGAACCATTGCCTTCAGTGACTTGGAAGGCTGACCATGCCCATACCAAGGCTGTTAACTCAGGGAAATTGTTGGAAAGAGTCAGTATGAGTACGTGATGGCTACTATGATCTGATTGTAACAAGGTTTTCTGAGAAAAAAGATAGGCTGACACAAGAACTGGCTGGTTTTCAAGCAGAGATGAAAGAGAAAGGAAAGAGTCCTTCTGGACTAAATGTGAGAGAGAATTAAATTTCTATAATGTGGACATTTGGGATGTTGATTTTTACAGTAGCTGTCATTACTTTAATTAATATGGCTGTATAATATTTTATGTATGAAGATATCACAAGTGGTTTAAACAAACCCTTTCAATGCATGTTTGGGATGTTTCCAGTTGTTTTGCCATTGTGAAAAGCCCTACTTTGAACACCCCGGTACTATAGCTTTATCTATTTGTCTGATTGTTTTCTTAGAATTTATCCATGTAATTTGACACGTAGAGTTAAAGAATATGGACATTTAAAATTTCATATATTTTGCCCAAGTGTCTGTAACTAAATTGACACCATTTTGAGATCCCACCAAGACAGTCTCATCAGAAACATTATCAACATTTTCATCTTTAAAATAGATGAGCACAAAATGTGATGCCCCATTGTTGTTTTAATTATTTTTCCTTTCCTATTAGTGAGGTCTAACATAATTTCATGTTTATTGCCATTTGCATTTAGTCATTTATGTGCCTTTGTCTCTTGAGATTTTTGTCTTATTTATAAGGACCCAGTTTAGTATGTCTGAGACAGTTCTAATTTCTGTCCATTCTTCTGACACAAGCATAAAAGGTATCCCTTTGACTCTCAAAGCATCTTGATTTAGACAATAAATTATATGGTCACCCTAGATATAAACCCTTAGTGTGACAATATGTTGCTATTTCCACCCCAGATTGTTATTAGTTTTAAGATTGTTTACATTTTTATGTTGCAAAACTTGTCCATTTTTTTCTTTCTGCTTTCCAGCTTCAGTGTCATGCTTTGAAAAAATTTCTCCACTCCAAGGTTATAGAAACAGGCACCTAAGTTTTCTTATATTCGTTCTATGATTTCATTACTAAATGGCAGTACAAGTGCTCTCTCTCCCACTGTCTTTAAATCTTTGCTCAAATGTCACTTTTTCCATTTAGGTTGTATCCCATGCCCACCTCTTGGACAAACACTAACTCTCTTTTTTGCTGTATTTTCCTCCAGAGTACTTGTCACCATGTACCCCACTACATATTTCACTTATTTAGTTGTCTTACTGTCTCTGTCTCCACCATTAGAATGTAAGCTCCATGATGATGAGAGTTTTTGTCCTTTTTGTTAACTGTTATCTTCAGGAGCTAGAACGGGGCTTGGCATATAATAGGTGTTCAACAAATACATTCTTGTGGAATGAAAGAAATTAAATATTCAATTCATTCAAAATTTATTTTGTTGTAAGTTATAAAGTAAGCACTCGGCTTACTTTAATACATCTATTCCCTTATTGAATTAAAATTTCCTTTAACATATGCTGACTCTATATTTCAATGCTGTGCATTCTATTCTGTTAATCAGTCTCTATTCCTTCACCAGCATCACATTTGAAAATGTGCGTGTACTGGTCAGAGTGGCTAAAATGAACAAATCAGGAAACTGCAGATGCTGGTGAGGATGTGTAGAAATAGGAACTCTCTTGCACTGTTGGTGGGAATAATAACTGGTGTAGCTACTCTGGAAAACAGTGTGGAGGTTCCTCAAAAAATTAAAAATATAACTATCCTATGATCCAGCAATAGCACTACTAGGAATTTCCCCAAGGGATACAAGAGTGCTAATGCATAGGGGCACATGTACCCCAATGTTTTTTTCAGTGCTTTCAACAATAACCAAATTGTGGAAAGAGCCTAAATATCCATCAACTGATGAATAGGTAAAGAAGCTGTGGTTTCTATATACAATGGAATACTACTTGGCAATGAGAAATGATGAAATCCTGCCATTTGCAGCAATGTGGATGGAACTGGAAGGTATTAAGCTGAGTGAAATAAGTCAGTCAGAGGACAGATATCATATGTTTTCACTCATATGTGGATCTTGAGAAACTTAGCAGAAGACCGTGGGGGAAGGAAAGGGGAAAAAAATAGTGACAGAGAGGCAGGGAGGCAAACCACAAGAGACGCTTAAATACAGAGAGCAAACTGAGGGTGGACAGAGGGGGTGGTGGGGGAAAGGGAAGATGGGAGATGGGCATTGAGGAGGGCACTTGTGATGAGCACTGGGTGTTGTATGTAAGCCAATTTGGCAATAAATTATATTTTAAAAAAATGTGTACATACATAAATATATATTTCCACAATTTTATATGTATTTAAATATATAACACTTAAGTATTTATATGTATATAGCTTTAATCTTTGTTCTCAAATATTTGCTGTTATAGATAAAATTTAGGAGAATTTCTCATGTTCCCATCGATAGCCTACCAGAGATTGTGATAGTGTTAAAATTATAGATTGACATAAGGAAATTTTATATCTTTATAATATTGAGATCCCTTGCCTACGAGAGAGTGTGAATCTCCAATTTTCAAGTTTTTTTGTATTAGTTATACTAACATTAGCTGCTAGAACAGATGACTTCTAAATGCAGTAGCTTAACATAAAAAATCCAATCAGGGGTTCACAGGGCTTCATTCTATTTGCAGGGTAGTTCAGGGATGAAACCACCTTCTTCTTCTTCTTCTTCTTCTTCTTCTTCTTCTTCTTCTTCTTCTTCTTCTTCTTCAACCCTGCCTTTCCACTCCCATTCCAAAATCCTTTGCCATTAAGTGGGGGGGAAAAACAAGGAACATACCTGTTTCTTAACCACTGTGGCCCAAAATAACACGTATTATTTCTACATTAGGTCTTTACCAATGTTTGAAAGAAATTAAAGGAAAAGAAATGAAAAGATTAAGAACTGGAAAGGAAAAAACAAAAGCACATATTATTTGTATGTGGTAGGATATTCTATTAAAAAAAGAATCCATAGATTTTACAAATATAGGTTGCCTGATTTGAGATCAATTTATAAGACAGTAGCATTTTTTCTATACCATGAATAACCAAATATAAAATAGAGCAAAAAATTATCTTTCATAATGACAAAAACTATTGCAGACATTCTGGAAAATGATCTGTTAACACTTAATCATATATATATATATATATATATATATATATACACATACATATACATATATATATATATATATATATATATATATATACACCCCATGAGCCAGCAATCTTGCAGTTGGGATATATCTCAAAGAACTTCTCACAGTTCTACTTTTCTTGTTCTTGTCTTACTGCAGTGGCTAGGATCTCAACACAATGTTAAACAGAAGTGATGAGAACAGATATTTTGCTGTGTTCCTAATATTAATATTAGTTCCTAATATTATAATGTTCCTAATATTAAAAATTATTCATATAATTTTTGATTCATATAATTTGTCTGTAGGTGTTCATAGTTGCTTGTGATTGGGTTTAGAATTTCCCATCTATTTTTAATTTGCCACAAGTTTCTATTATGAATAGGCATTGAATTTTGTCAGTTTCTTTTATATTTATTGAGAATGGCAGATGCATATTCTTTTTTATTCATTTAAGATGGCGATTAATTTTCAAATATTTAATCATCTTTGCATTCCTAGGATAAACTTTACTTTGTTGATGATCTTTGAATATATTGTTGGATTCAACGTGATATTTTGTTGAAGATTTTTACACATATACTTATGAGAAAAAACTGTAATTTTTTTTATTATTGTAATGTCTTTGTTTAGTTTTTATATTAAAATGATGCTAATATCATAAAATGAGTCAGAAATTATTTTATAAAATTAGTAGTACTTATTCTTTAAGTGTTCAATAAAATTCACCAATGAAATTACCTGGAGGTGAAGTTTTCATTTGAGGAAGATTTTTAATTAAAAATTCAAATTCCTTGATAAATAAGGGGCTATTCAAATTTTCTATTTCTTTTTGCATCAGTTTTGGTATAATACCTATCATTTATTTTTTATTTTTTTTTTAATTTTTTTTTTCAACGTTTATTTATTTTTGCGACAGAGAGAGACAGAGCATGAACGGGGGAGGGGCAGAGAGAGAGGGAGACACAGAATCGGACAGGCTCCAGGCTCTGAGCAGTCAGCACAGAGCCCGACGCGGGGCTCGAACTCACGGACCGCGAGATCGTGACCTGGCTGAAGTCAGACGCTCAACCGACTGCGCCACCCAGGCGCCCCAATACCTATCATTTAGACATTGTCCAGTTTATCTAAGTTGCCTAATTTATTGGCATAAAGTTGTTCATAACATTCCTATGTTATTATTTTTATGTTTGTAGGATCTGTGATAATATCGCTTTCACATTACTTATATTGATCATTTGTATTTTATCAGTTTAGCTAGAAGTTAATCAATTTCATTGATGTTGCCAACAAATTAGGTTTTGATTCATTGATTTTTTTCTTTTTTTTTTCTATTTCATTGCTTCCTGCTCTTTATCATATTCTTCCTTATACTTACTTTGGAATTAATTTCCTCTTCTTTTCTTAGATTCTTAAGATGAAAGCCTAGGTCAATGATTTCAAATATTCCTTCTCTTCTAATATATAAAAATTTTAACTTTAAATTTCTTTCCCTGTAAGCCCTGTTTAGTTATATTGCCTAAATTGTGATGTGCTTTGTTACTATTCTGTTAAAAATATTTTTGGAGTGGCTGGGTGGTTCAGTCATTTAAGTGTCCAACTTCGGATTAAGGTTATGATCTCACAGTTGGTGAGTTTGAGCCTATGTCCAGCTCTGTGCTGACAGCTGAGAGCCCGGAGCCTCAGCCTATTTTGGATTCTGTGTCTTCCTCTCTCTGCCCCTCTCTGGCTCATGCTCTCTCTCTCTCTCAAAAATGAATAAACATTAAAAAATTTATAGACAATTTTTTCTAAATTTCCTTGTGATTTCTCCTTTGATTATGAATTATTTAGAAATGTGTTATTTAATTTCCAAATATTTGTGTAACTTCTACATATCCTTTTCTTATTTTTTCTCTATTAATTCCATTCTAGTCAGAGAGCACAATATGTATGATTTTAATCCTTCTCATATTTGTTAGGACTTGTTAATTTATCCAAATATGATCTACCTTAGTGAATGTTCCATGTACATTTGGAAGTAATATGTATTACACTGTTGTTGGGTGCAGTGTTCTGTAAACATTAATTAAATCATGGTGGTTGATAACATTTTTTAGGTCTTTTTAATCTTTACTGGTTTTCTGTCTATTCTGTCAAGAACTGAAAGTATTGATGCAATTAAATGTAACTCAATTTGTTTATTTCACCTTTCATTTGTATCAGTTTTTACTTTATGTATTTTGTGGCTTGGCTATTTGGTGCATACACAATTAAGATTGTCATATCTTCTTATTGAATTGACTGTTTTATCATTATGAAATGCACCTCTTTCTTTCTGAAAACATTTATTGTTATGAAGTCTACTTTGTCTGATATTAGTATAGCCAGTCCAGCTTTCTCCTAATGTTGTTTCATTGTATGGCATTTTCTATCCCTTTACTTTTATGTTGTTCATGGCTTTATATTTAAGATTTGTTTTATAGACAACATATAGTTTGGACTTTTATTTAAATGACAACATTGTCTTTAATTGGAGTGTTTAGCTCATTTACATTTAATGAAATCATCAATATGTTGTTTTCTATTTGTTCCTTGGCTCATTGTTTCTTTCCTTTCCTACTTTTCCTGCCTTCATTGGATTAATTGATTAATTTTAGGATTCATTTTGTCCCTACCATTGACTTGTGGGCTATATATCTTTGTTTTATTTTTCACATTTGGTCTAGGCTTTCCAATATGCATCATTAAGTTATTATATTCTATCTGTAAATAATATTATACTTCAGGTTTACTTTTATTTTCCTCTTCCCATCTTTTCTTTATGTTATAACTTTACAATTCATTGGTATTATTATTTTTTAATTTGAGAAGTCAATTACCTTTTAAAGAAAGTTTTAAAAAAGAAAAAAATATTCTGTATTTCCCACTTATGGATTCTCTCTTCAGTTTTTTATTCCCTAATATAGATCCAAGTTTCTATTTGATGTCTTATTGCAGCATAAAGAAATTTCTTTGGCATTTCTCATAGTGTAGAGCAGAGCTCCAATTAATAATTCTCTCAATTTGTGATTATCTGAAAATGTATTTCTTTAATCTTCATTTTCAAAGACTGGTTGTGTTGGATAAAGAATTCTAGGTTGATGAAATTTTCCTTTAGCCCTTTAAATATGTCATTTCACTGTCATCTGTTTGTATTGTTTTCCATCAAAGGTCTGTGGTGTTTCTTATGTGTGTTCCTGTCTATGTATGTATCTTTTTTTCTAAATATTTTGAAGCTTTTCCTTTTATTATTGGGTTTTCGGATCTGTTTATGATGTGTCTTTATGTAGTTTTTTTCTTAATATTTATCTTGTTAGGGTTCCTTGAATTTCTTGCTTGTTTGAATTTATAGCTTTTACTAAATTTGGAAAATTTTCAGCCATTATTTCTTTAAATATATTCTCTGTCCTTTTCTTACTTCTCTTCTGGGACTCTCAATTATTTGCATATTATGTCATTTAATAATGTCCCACAAGCCATTGAGGCTCTATGTAAGTTTCTCAGTCTTTTTTCTCTGCATTTCATTTTGCAAAATTTCTTTTGTTATGCTCTCAAGTTGACTGATATGTTATTACATAGTGTCTATAAATTTTAGCCAGTGAAATTTTCCTTTCACATGTATTTTTTAATCTGTAGAAATTTTTCCCCATATGTTCCATTTTTTCTCCTTTATGTAATGTTTTTTTAAAGTCCTCAAACATATTTAAAATTGTGATTTTAAAATCTATTCTTGATAATTCCATCAACTCTGTCATTTCTAGATTTGTTTCTATAATTGATTTTTCACCTTATTATAGGTAAATTTCCTGCCTCATGTCATATCTTATCATTTTTAATTGGAAGACATATCATTAATACTGTTGTTGGGTTGTTGATTTTTTTCTTTTATATTAAAGAGGGTTTAAATTTTGTAGGAGAGACAGTTGAATTACTTGACTTAGTCCTTTTGAGATGTGTTTTTAAGTTTTGTGAGAGCAAGTTAACTAACAATAGCTTCTGTGATTTGTTTTATGATGTTTTCTTCTTTAGCTTTTACTATCTTTTTGTTTATTCTTCTCTTTTTTCATGGTTTTACTGTGAAAAAATTTAAATGCATAGTAAAGTTGAGAGAATAGTACAATGAATGATCATAGGTCATGTCTCAAAATGCCAATTATTAAAATGTTGCCATATTTGATTAATCTATCTGTAATATTCTATATTTAATTTGTTATCTCTAGTACATGGATATTTTATCTTAAGTTTTTTAATTGTTACCTTTATGTCTTTATATTGTTCAAATTATCAAAATCTGCCATATCTTTTCATTTATTCCCTGAAAAAAAATGGAAAAAACGCATTTACACACTTCACACATTTTTTTTTCCTGCCACTCACCTCCTTCATTTCCTGATGTCTGTGTGTGCACACATATGTGTTTTGCTTATTGTGAAGTTTTTGCCCATATCTATTATATTTAAGTTGTTATTTTATACCATATAGATAAATAGGTAGCTGTCTATATATAGAGATACATATTCCATCACAAATTTAACATTTAATTTTTGTTTGTAATCACAACAATAACACTTACTGAAACTTAGATTGATTTTTAAAACAAGGTCTGTCATCTATCGATTCCAAAGGAGGCCATGAGTTAGTTTCCATAGATTTCTGAATAATCTAAAATACTACATACATCTCTATGTATATGTAGTGTGTGTGTGTGTGTGTGTGTGTGCACGCGTGTATGTACGTGTCTGTGTGTCTGTGTATGTATATATATATATATATTTTTTAATTTATTTTATTTTATTTTATTTTATTTTATTTTATTTTATTTTATTTTATTTTATTTCTGAGAAGGTCCATGCCTTTCTCAGAATCTCTTAGGGGTTAAGAACATAGGAATTAATTGATCCGTATTCACTAATGGCCCTTGAATCCCATAGGTTCCCTATTCCTTTTGGTTCATCTTTTCCATTGCTGGAATACTTCTGCAAATGACCCCTTCCATGAATTGCTTATTGGTGATTTACTTCCCAAATTCTTGCCCTTTTGACTATGCCTTTCTTTTGCCTTTATAATAGCAACTTGACTATTTAAGGAATACTTGGACAAAGCTTTCCTACTGAAATTCTTTGATACTGCTAATGTGAATTTTGGACTGGCTTGATGATTCCTATTGTTGGTTACGTATTTCCTCTTGCTGAATGTAATTATATGCCAGAATGCCTATTATATGCCAGACAACAGGCTAAATACTTTTGCAAGTGTTTTCACATTTCATCCTTTGATAATCTTATAAGTTATATACTACCTGTCTAACATTAGAGCCATGCAATTTGAACCCAGGTAGTGTGACTGGAGCCTTAAACAGTGTTATACTGATCTGTAGAATTATTTTCTTTTTTATTCTTAAAGTTCTGTATCTTTGCTCAGAGAGACCTTGGGGGGTTGACCAATTTTTATTCATTTGTCTCCTATGGTGAACCTTTGCAAACTGCATATCTCCCTTTGTGTGTTTTTTGTTGATCATTTCTTACTACTTTAAGCACATCAACTATATGCCAAACATCCATTGTTTGATTTCCTTAGCTGCAATCTTCACTCTGATTATTTTCTTTCCTTAGTCCTTCCCTCTTCATTCTGAGTGATTTTCTCAAGATAGTTCTCTACTGATTCAGGTTTTTTTTTAACATGAGTTCTGTTTTGGTTCTTCTACTGTAGTTATAATTCTGTGATAACATTCTTCTTCTCCTTTGTTTTGTTTACCTGTGGCAATTTCCTTCTGATTTAGCTATCTTCTCCATTTCTTGTTTAACAGGGTCATTTAACTCCTCGTTTCTTAGGAGTGTGATAGAGTTGCATATTTTTCATTATGTCTTCTAGTATAAAAGTGACTTCAAATTATGCTTTTAACTCTCTTCTCTCTCTCTCTCTCTCTCTCTGTCTCTCTCTTATCTTTTTTGAACGTTAGGCTCATTTTCTCCCTTTCATTATATAATTTTTCTAGGTCTCAAGCTTCAGTTTTTATTCTGCATTCTCACCTTTGAGCGAAGATGGGAGCTCTGAATCTATCATCAATAGTGAGAAAGCCCAATCTCATTCCATAAGATTTACTCTGAGGGGCTAAATGTTGTAGATTAAAGTATCACTTCATTCATTTATTTTTCCAAGGAAGTTAGAGAAGGAGGTAAGACCACAGACAATTTGGTCTGCTGAATTTTGATAGACCTAAATAGAAACTCCTTCACTGGGCCAACACTTGCAGAGAGGAGTAAAGAAAGGGGTCCCTCAGGTTTCTACTTGTTCATCTACTGCAGTGTGAGTGGAAACTTGGGCTCTTCTGATACCTAGTACCTAGGCATGTCATTTGGTCGATCAGATATGTTCTCAACTCAATAACCGTTGTTTACTGGTGCTGATCTAGGGTTGTGACATTGTTTTGCAGATTATCTCAAATCTTTTATCTGTACTAACCTTGCCTCCAGATCATTCTCTCAAGCTTGAGAAAACAATATGGAGTCTGAGAACGCTGAGTCATTCTGCCAGTTTGGTGCCCACTGCTTATCCACGGGAAGGGAACGGACCCCCAGTAATGTGGTCTCATCTTTTCTGTGGCCCACTCACATTGCTGTTCCCTTTTCTGCAAGTTGGGAAATGTATCAGAAACTGATAGAACTGTCTCAACCCACTTCCCTTAATTCTCTGCCATTCTCATAGGTACAGGAATTATATACCAACTCCTGGAATCCTCTTTTAATTTGGTATGAAATTTTCCTTTAAATTGTAGTATATCTGGCAGGTATCTCTTAAATCTTAGCAAATACTTACCTTTTAGAGGCAAATGTATGTGATTAAAAGGGATTAATCAGAAAGACTGGAGAGTGAGATCAGAGAAGACAAGCAAAGCAAGTACTTTAAGAGGGATAGTGTGGTTATTAATATTAAATGCTGTAGAGACAGCATAGAGAATGAGAGCTGAAAGGAGTCCATAGGGTTTGCACAACAGGGAGGCCATTGACGTAGTTGGAATAGAGGAGCAAGTTTCAGTGGAATGTCCAGGGCAGGGAAGAGATGGCAGGAGGTTATTAAATACATGAAAAATGTGAAATAAATGTGAACAGAGTATGTGACAGGAGAGATGGCCAATGATCTCTCTGGTCATCAACTCCCTTTCCCATAAAATAAAGCTGGACTAGAAATCTCCAAGGTGCCTTCTGCTGTGAGGAACTGCCTGAAGTAAGGGCTCACTCTTCTCAACACAAACTACCCAGGAACTTCCCCATGAAATCTGTAGAAAGAACACCAACTATGAAGTAATTTTGCTGAAACAAATTGCAATGGACTCTAATCAAGCCTTCAGGTCTAACTTCCAGTGCACAGGAAATATGGGGGAGAGAAGAACAAGCTTAAGATGCCAAGAAGGCAATAATAGATCAAGTCCAGAACGGGAAACATTTTACAGGGCAAGCAAGAAATCAATAGCACCAAAAGAAGTAATAAAACTAAGATTTAAATTTAAAAGAAGGACAGAAAAAAAGAATGGAAGGAAGGAAGGAAGGAAGGGAAGAAGGAAGGGGAAGGGAGGGAGGAGGGAAGGATGGTAGGAGGGAAGGAAGGAGAGGGGAGATGTAGCTGCCTCTTATCCCACTGTATTTGAGTTTCCAACAGCCACAGGGGACCAGTCCTGTTCGTGTTGGCAGTGTCCACCAGGGTCACCTCGGCTCTCTGCTTTTCTGTCTCAGGCCTTTTTCTGGTATCACAGGAGCTCACTCAGTCCATGAGCAGGCACCCAAGAAATGACCAATAAAGAGTGAAGCTCAGGGCTAAAGTCCCCATTTTCCTCACTTTGTGGTCGGTCGACTCCAGGAGGCATGACACAAAGTTCTTCAGATGATCCCCTGCAGAATTAAACCTTAGTTGTCCACACTCATAACCTGCTCATCAACATCTTTCCTTGGCCTTTCCTTCTCACTTTTCTTGTTCTGTCATTTTTGCTTCTTAGAATTACCTCTCAAATACAATAACTGCACCCAAGTCCTTAGCACAAGTCTGCTTTGGGGGAACACCAGCAAAGACAAGGGGACTGTTTGAAAGTAAAGAGACTTAGGAGAGAAAACACCCAAATGCATCATGTGGGCATCGATTAGATCCAGGTTTGAACAAATCGACTGTAAAATGATGTTTTTGAGAAGATCCAGGAAATCTGAATACAGACTTAGCATTTGAGGATAATAAGGCATTTTTGTAAATTTTGTGGGTTGCAATAAAACTATTTGTAAGAAAATGTCTTTATTTGGAGATGTGTAAGGGTAAAACCCCTTATGCATAGGGATCAGAAAGTATTATCTATAATGTTAGAATTTTTTAAAAAGTACTTTGAATAAACAAAAAAAAGGAAAAATAAAATAGAATAAATAAAGGAAGTGTGGCAAAATGTTAACAATCGTTGAAGCTGAGTGATAAGTACATGAGGGTTCATCATGCTACTATTTTATATTCCTTATTTTGTGTATTTTCCAAATCTTTCATAATAAAAAGTTTAGTCTTTCTTTTGGAAGAGAAAAATTTAAATTCTCAGAAAACACTAACTTCCATAGGAGGTAAAATTCCTCAAGGACAGATTACTTTCTGAGATCTAAGTGCAGAAAAGACTTTTATACAACTCTTTCACACAAGACACAAAACAAAGGACCCTCCTATCAGTCTGCAAAATGACATCCACTAATTACCCAACTTCTGTATTCCCTGCCTGCAGCCTTGCCAAGTGCCACATGTTTCTCTCTGAAGTATAACAAACCAAACAAGCTCTCCTGAAATCAACATATTCCATGCAAGAAGCCAGCCGCTGAGCAGTCACATGAGTAGTAGTTTGAGCACCAGAGCGGGTTTTCAAATATTCTGGCCAAGAATAGTTCCAAGGGCAGAGCCCAGGCACGCCATGCAGCTCACGTAAAGAAAATTCCATACATTTTCCACGGGCTGATTCAAGATACCCACAGAAATAGACCAAGGCATTGCTGAATCAATTCTCGAGACAGGAAGGAACCTTCTAAAAAGAAATAGCACTTGGTCTCCTGCAAGGTAAAATGTGTGCCTCAGATCTGCAAATGAAAGAGTATCACAAACATATGGTTAATGACTCATCCCAAATGGAAAAACGGAGTTTGTTATATTTTATGGAGATTTTACATGTTGAAGGTACATCTGTTGCTATTTATGCTGACATGTATGTAGAGATTGGCAGACCAAGTTCTCTGTAGGGATGAGCGAAATCCAAACCAAACCACAAAACTTTTTAACTTTGAGGCTGGATCCTGGGATGGAAAACGGCTTCCTGATCCCTTGAAACACTGCCCGGCTGAACAGGGTGACTTGGAGAGACCTACATCACAGGACTGCAGAGTTGGATGAAGCAATGAAATGTCCCGCTTTGGGCAGAGCCTCCAGAGAGAACAGCACAAAGACAGGAAGCATGAGGTGTTGGAGAGCTTAGGGAACGGTTGAACAGTCCTGTCATAACTGAATGCCTTTTTTGGGTGATTGTTTCAGGCAAAACCGAACACGTCTATTCTGACACAAACACACCCTCCAGAATCAGACGAAGTCTGTCCCCTTTGGATCCATTAACAACATTCTCTAAGAGGGTGTCCATGTGCTCTGGCAGACATCTTTTCTCCAGTTGCATAGCCCTGAGAAGTTTGAAGACCTCTCCTCAGTCACATGTGTTTCCACAGTCTCTTATTTTATAGCTCACTGGTCTTTATTTTTGTTCAGTTGCATGATTGTTTAACCTCTGAATAGTACTTCATGTTTGTTTGCTCTAACCTGCCTTCCTCCTTCTTTCCCTTCTTCCCTCCTCCTTTCTTTGCTTGCTGCCTAATAGAGGAGAAACAACATCCTACCAAATAAGCAACCATACTACAAGATGGAAGGAGAGAAGTTTTATGAGAGTCTTAGGAGCTGAAATGTGTACTGCCCCGCCCCCATTCATATGCTGATGTCCTAACCTCTAGTATTTCAGAATGTGACTGTATTAAAGAAGTAGTTAAAATGAGGTTACAGTGGGGGGCGGGGGGGCTATGCAATAAGACCCTTATATAAAGAGAAAATTTGGACATAGACAGGTACGGAGGGAAGACTATGAGAGGACATAGGGAGAAGGCGACCAACCACAAGCCATAGTGACAGGCCTCAGAAGAAACCAATCCTTCTGATACCCTTATCTCAGACTCCTAACCTCCAAAACTGTGAGAAAGTAAATTTCTGTTTTTTAAGTCCCCCAGTGTTGTACTCTGTTAAGGCAACCCTAGCAAACAAATACAGAGAGTCAATCAGGTGTATATCTGACAAGGCCTGAGTTTGGTGAGATCAAAAATATCATTGGAAGAGGTGGACTATTAACTATGGCATGAGAGATGATTGAATTAGCTCAGACAGTAATGGCAAGGCTGAAAAATAGAATCAGAAGCTTCACTTGCCTACACAGACCAGCCCAAGGATCATACCCATCCCCAGCAGGGTCTCTGGCATCATCCACAGAGATGTTATCTCCATTGTTGTGGCCTGGAAGCCTCCACAGCAGTACATGCTGCCCTTGCTTGTCCAATCCTTTTCACCAGACAGTTATAACTTTGATGTAGGTAAACATATATGGAAATTAAAGCACTGTTAACCCCTTGCTTTCCCGCACATTGTTACCACTTAACATGGCTGGGAGCCATCTGTGGGCCAAGCCAAATCTCACCCACCCCATGTTGAACTCCTTAAAGAAACAAACTAAAAAACAGAGAAGCAGAAACATAGTAGACTATACTACAGTACTAGTGAGACCATTTCAATGCACGCACTCACTATTTGTTTCTAATCATCCTTGGGACAATGGCTGCTGTCGAGTATTATATCACCCATGTACTAAATTAAACTCAGGTTACTTTTAATATCATCCTAAGTATTCTCAACTAAATCCATTCCTTCAAGGTCTGCATTACGAAAGTCCAAAGACGCATTACTGACAGTCATGGAAAATGTATTTAACGTTCTTATAAATATTGTAACTCCCTTTTTGGCAGAGTGCAAAATTGCTCCTTCTGCATTGATTTATGCAGTCACATGATGCTCAAAGAGGTCTGGCTTCTTCTCAGTGAAGTTCAGGCGGTTGGGCCGAGAAGGTTCAATGGCATCAGAGAGCACATTTAGTCTCTAGGCTCTCCTCTTGTTTTAAACCCTCAACTTTAGGTTAGGAAGAAGATCATAGATGTCAATAGTCACAGAGTCCTAAAGGGCAAAGGCTGTTTCTGAACTTTAGTTGTCAGGGGACGTGCAGCAGGAAGAGACCCTCTGGGTCATTAACGGGAAACTTGAGCCCCAGTAGCACCCAATACAGATGAGTAGGAACACACATGTATTTGCTTTAATGAAGGCCAAGGACCAAGCCGTCACCATTTAAGGACCTCAAAACTTTGCTTTAATTGTAGTTATAAACTTCATGTGTTAGGTCCAGCTTCTTCCCAAACACTTTCAGTCATCATAACATCTATATACACTCATTCTCTTTTTTTAATGTTTTATTTCATTTTTGAGAGAGAGAGAGAGACAGAGTGTGAGTGGGGGAGGGACAGAGAGAGAGGGAGACTCAGAACTTGAAGCAGGCTACAGGTTCTGTGCTGTCGGCACAGAGCCCAATGCAGGGCTTGAACCCACAAACTGTGAGAATGTGACCTGAGCTGAAAGTTGGATGCTTAACTAATGGAGCCACCCAGGCGACCCTATATACCCTCATTCTTTTTTCTTTCTTTTTTTTAATGCTTATTCACTTTCGAGAGACAGAGACAGCGTGCAAGTGGGGGAGGGGCAGGGAGCGAGGGAGACACAGAATCCAAAGCAGGCTTCAGGCTCTAAGCTGTCAGCACGGAGCCTGACACAGGGCTTGAACTCACAAACTGTGAGATCATGACCTGAGTTGAAGTCAGATGCTCAACCAACTAAGCCACCCAGGTACCCCATATGTACCTCAGTTCATTCTTGATGAAAAGGGACACTGGGAGGATTCCAACAACTCAAGTCATGAAGTTTTTGTCTGGAGGAATTAAACAATATTAGAAAGGGAAAAGATTCCCTTCTGAGGAAGTCAACAGATCCCATTCTACCCGTGTGTGTGTGTGTGTGTGTGTGTGAGCGTGCACGTGTGTGTTGGAAACGTGGGGGCAGGAAGTACCATCCAGGGATTAAGGGCTTTGGAGTCAGGCCTGGGTTTGGGTTGTCCATGTGTAGCAGGGAGAATGATGCCCATGTCTCTGCCCCTCCACTCCTCCCAAAGACAAATGCATCCTACTTACATGGTAGAAGGAACTTTGAAGATGTGATTAAGGTAAAAATCTTGAGATAGAGACGTTATTTTGAATTATCTGAGTGGGCCCTGTCTAATGACAAGGGTCTTTATAAAGGAAGGAAGGGGCAGGAAAGTCAGAGAAGATGTGATGATGGAAACAGAGGTCAGAGAGGTGAAAAATTTGGAGATGCTGTGCTGCCAGCTTTGCAGATGGAGGAGGGCACCATGAGCCAAGGAGTGTGGGCAGCCTCTAGAAGCTAGAAAAGTCAAGGAAATAAATTCTCCCTGACAGCCTCCATAAGGAGCCAGTCCTGCCAGCCCAGTTTAGACTTCTGACCTTCCTGGACTGTAATACAATGTATTTGTGTTGTTTTAAGCCACGAAGTTTGTGGTAATCTGTTACAGCATCAGTGGGAAAGTAGTACACCCAGCTTTAGCACTTAATATACTGACTTGCTCTTAGGCGAGTTATTTTTTTTTAATTTTTTAAAATCTTTATTTTTGAGAGAGACACAGCATGTGAGCAGGGGAGGAGCAGAGAGAGAGGGAGACACAAAATCGGAAGCAGGCTCCAGGCTCCGAGCTGTCAGCACAGAGCCTGACGCGGGGCTCAAACTCATGAACTGTGAGATCATGACCTGAGCCAAAGTTGGACGCTCAACTGACTGAGCCACCCAGGCTAGGTGAGTTATTTAATGAGACTGAGCCTCAGTTTCTGTATCTATACAAGACAGTAATACTAACCCCTGTTTTATACAGTTGTGCATTGAGAACTGAATGAGGCCATGCAATCTGAAGCACCCGGTGCTTCAGAAGCCGGTGCCCGTTGGGATTAGTACCATCTCGGCCTCTGACACTGTGATCGTGGGCCAGATCTTCAACATCTCTGTATTTCCACATCTTCATCTGTCAAATGTGACTTTAGGCCTGTCTTAGCTCAGGCTGCTATAGCCAAATACAATAGACTGGGTGGCTTAAACAACAGACATTTATTTCCTTACAGTTCTGGAGGTTGGAAGTCCAAGGCCAAGGTGCCAGCATGGTGGTGCTCTGGCTAGGGTCCTCTTGTTGGCTTGCAGATGGCTGTGCCCCCACGTGACAGAAAGAATGAGCTCTAGTTTCTTTCTCTTCTTACAAGGACACTTAGGACGCTTCCATCATAGGAACTCCACTCCCATGACTCCATCTAAACCTAATCATCTCCCAAAGGTCCTACTCATACCATCCCATTGGGGGGTAGGGTTTCAACATATGGATTTGGGGGGAACACACACATGCAACCCACAAGTCTGTACCTAGTTTTCAGAATGAAGATCAAAGGAACAACTAATGTAAACCAGAATATTTAAGGTGAGATTCAGTTAAGTAAGAGTAATTCTTTTAGCTTTTGTTTGGATAATACCCAGTATTCCCTTTAACTTCTGGACAAAGCCTTTCATTCCTTCCCATCCCTGCTTGGATGGCATTTACCACCCTCTACTACAATCATGAGCTTATGAGTCTTCCTCCCTCGTGGTCTATAAGCCCCGTGGGGCAGAGCCCTGTCTAATTCATGTTTGCACCTCCAGAAACCTCACCGTGGGTGTTTGCTAGAGTCATAGAAGCCCTGCGAAACTTCCTGTTCTTTGCCACACTCAGTTCCAGGCCCCTTTTTGCTACTGCTCTATGGCTGGAATTATTTTGCTGTAAACCAGTAGTTTTCAACCCTGGTACACATTAAGATCACCTGGGGAACCTTTAAAAAATTACTGGTACCCAAGCTCCACCCTGGACCAATTAAATGAGTTCTCTGGGGGTGGGGCCTGGACATCAGTACTTTTTTAAAAGCTCCCCAGTTGCCTCCGACATACAGGCAAGGTTGAGAAGCAATCCAGTGCTCAGCCAGTCACATCAAACCACTAACTGAACTCAAGAGTTCAACACCAGAAGTGAGAGGTCATTTATCTATTCTTCTCACAGAATCTGAACACTCCTCATTCTTAAAGACATGGATTCCAACTCTCTTTGAGACAAAAGTGAATGTTAGAAACTGTATAAACAAGACCAGTGGAAGTTCTGTAATCGGGGAGAAGGAATGATGGCCCCCCTTTCTGCCCATTGCTTAAAATGGGGGTCTGCAACTGTGCCCACCTCGCTGATCTGCGATTGGTAAGCATATGCATATTTCAGACAATGGTGAGAATGTTATTAAATCTATGCTTTAATTTTACTTAAAGAAATATTCATCTCTGTTTCTGACTGTGACAATGGCTGACCCTGTCTAATCAGCTAATCAATGAGCCCATGATGATGGCAGTAGCTCAACAGTCCTAGACCAACATCATGGGGCCCTGAGATGTCCCAGAGCCTAGGGGAGTTGACACGGGACACACAAGAAGTCTTCCCAGGCCCAGCACAAGAGTTCTTCCTTACCACTCCCAGGCTGAGCTGAAACAAACCAAATCACATCCTGCTTTGCTTTTAACATGCAAATTTCAATTAAAAGCAGCTTCTGGTAGTTCTGTTTAGGCAGAGCCAACATTGACCTGTTGACTTAGCTATCCGACTGAAAGTTGGCTGGCAATTATCAATATCAGAACTGAAACTCTTCCGTGAATTCCAAGAAACATGTGAACAACTATTGTAGGAAAAGCTATGATGTGGGAACCAAATGGCTTCATAACTTTCCATTTTTATTTTCAAGTCTATTACAATTTGACCCATATTCTAGAAAGAAAATGTGTTACTAAAAACTCAAAAGCTAACTATAGTTTATGAAATAAACTTCACCATAGATCGGCATTTGCTATACTTACAGTGATTTTTTTTGTATGGGCTTTAAAAATCCATTAAAACAATGTGTTTTAGATGCTACTGTATGCAACTATAAAAGAAGTTTAAAATAAAATTCTAATAACCTCAAGAAAATGCTCAGCCTTTAATAACAAGTCATTGAATGATAGCCCCAAGATTGTCATCTCTCCTGATAGATGGCTCTTTCCTAGCTGGCAGAGGGATATTTATGATCCCATTAAACATATATGAGTAAATGATACAGATGGCTTGAATGCCAATTAATACATATGAAAATAACCAAGAATATATCTTCTTTTCATAAGTGATTATAATTTGACATTCTTAAAATAATTTCATCTAGTTCTTCAAATCATGCTAATTATGCTTCCCCTCTTTGCTTCTTTTATTTATCTGTGTTGTTTGGTACACATGCACACATGCATTCACAAGCTCACATACAAAGGCAATTACTATCACCTAAATTTTATATGGAAACAAATTCAGCTAGAGATGTAGCTATATAAAAACTCAAATGCGTTCTCTCTAATTATGACAGTTCCTAGTTTTCTTTCGCTATTAAGGTAAATATATAAGAAGAAGCACATTTTTTCTATTGTATTCCCTTTCTGTATGAAAACTCCCCCCTCCCATAGGAAGAAAACCATTCTGAATTTGGAATTCCAAATCATGTCTCATGTAAGTTTTGAAAAATGAATGCAGTTCAAATAATAGGAAACATGTGAAATGTTTTTGGTAGATTTCATTTTTAAGAATGTATTTGTGCTTTTATTCTGCAATTTTTATATATTTGCATATTTTTCTTTGTGTTTTAAGACATAATTTTATATACATAAAATGCACATACAGTAAATGTACCATTTTATGAGTTTTGATGATTGCATACGGTTGTGTAACAAACACCCCAATTAACATACAGCACCTTTCCATCACCCCACAAAGCTTCCTCATGCTTCTTTGTTTTAGTCCTCCTATCCCTACTGTAGATACAAATACTCTCCCGATTTCTATCACTATGACTATTTTTGCCTCTTCTGTAACTTCACATAAATGACATCAAGTAGTATGTGCTCTTTTTATCTGCCTTCTTTTGTTCAGCATAATGTTATAACGGTTTAAGAGTCATCTGTGCTGTTTGCTACTATTTATTCCTGAATATTATTCTATTCCATTAACCTGCCGATAGGCATTTGTTTCTCTGCTAGTTTGAGGTCATTGGATGTAAAGCTACTACCAAAATTCTTGTATACATCTTTTGTAGGATAAATGTAAATATCTCAGGATTACATATCTAAAGTAACACACTTTCTGTGGAAATTGTTAGGGTGAAGGACTGACTTTGGTCAGCAATCACTTTCTTGTCACCATCTGGCCCACCCTTGGGTTGTAAAATCTCTCTAATGCTGAATACCCACTCGTGCTTCACTGCGATCCCAGAGAGACGTGCTCAGAATCTCCGCGATGTCTCTCCAAATATGGAGGGGAGCTCAGAGGTGAGTCTCATTGCCAAGCACTACCACCTGATTAATCCTGGTGTCAATCTCTTTACACCCAATTCTCCACACTACCACCAACCTTTTAATTCTCCTTGCCAGAAGGAGTACACTTTAAAATTTGCTCTTTTCTATGAACTTGATCTCGGCATTCCCAGCCACGTGTTCCCGTCACTTTCTCAGATACTCTAACTAACACAAATTGCAAGCAAAAAGTGAAAAAACAACTTTGACATTAAAAACACGGGAACAGCTAGCCACGTTGGTTTTGATCTGTGACTGAAGAAGGGAGAAATGGTGATGTGGTTGTGCCTCCCTCTCTTTCCTTCACACTCGGTCAGGAGAGCCGCCTGTCCTGCTCAGGCAAATATGTTTGGTCATCTCAGATCCTTTCTCATTTCCGCCTAACAAGCTCTGCTTTGTGACTGCAATTCTCTGCGTGTGCACAAATTTATTCCTTTGGACTCACTCCGGAAGAGTAGCCCATGTGTGTTAAAACCACAAAATGGAGTTCATAATGACTTTGCTGCTGCCTTATCCATACCTCTAGCTGCAGGCAAAGCATTGAAAACCAATGAAATCAGGCAGCTTTCCTCAACACAGAAATTAAGATGTCGGAATGTTAACAGAAACCCACAGATGGGAGAACAACACTTGCTCATTGTTGGAAAGAGAACACTGCCTTTATGCGTCTTTCATAGATAAAAATGGTGCATCTGTCAGGTGGTGATGGCCCAGGACATCGTGAGTACGCCATCAAGCATAATCTACCAGCAAATTCTTTAACACAGAGCCTGTGAGGACATTTTCAGTGTTCTCCTTTTATCATGTTCCCAGATTCTTTAGCACTGACCACCCCTTTGTGTTTCTGGTGCTGTTTACAAGCTGAAGACATTTCTAGAAGCCAAAACCCCAACTTTCAAGTAAGGTGTGAAATGCGGTTTTTTTGCTTGAGGCTTTTTTTTCAACTGCCTTTCTCTTCGAGGAATAATAATGACTCCCTTCAAGAAGGCTCTGGCAGAGAGGGTGATGAAGAGAAGTAGATCCTTCTCCCTCACAGAGGAAATTGAAATTAGCCTAATTAGATTTTCTGAGCACTTAGATACCACAGTGATAGACGCCATGTAAATACATAGACAGATAGGAGGAGAGCACAGATGTTGTGTGAGACCACTGATTTAGTTCCAAGTCAATACTCTTAATTAACTGCAAACTGTTTAAATATATAACATTCCCAACATGCAGCCAGTAACACCTATATAAAACTCTTCATGTGGGTACCTTGGAGTAGAAAGCAAAATAGCAATCGCATCCAAAAGTACAAAACTGTAATAATAATTACTTATATTTAATGTAGACACACTACTTCTAATTGCAGGCTCCCTAATGGTATGACACACTTGGTAGATAATTGTCTCTTGTCCAAAGTGGGAATATAGCCATCGATGAGGAGCAAAACAAGCCAGCTGCAATCTAAAAGATACCAACTCTCTTGTACAGAGGGAGGTTTTTGATTTGGTTTTGCTTTTTGGTTTGTTTGTTTAATGAGCACTTGATCTAAGTAAAATGCATCTGAGTCCTAAGTTTGTGGGTGCCTAGATATTGTGGTATTGGTTGAAAGCTGAGGGGTTTTTTTTTTGTCTAAAGTGGAGGCTGGATGCTCTGGAAAATAGTGTGGAGGTTCCTCAAAAAATCAGAAATAGAACTACCCTATGACCCAGCAATAGCACTACTAGGAATTTATCCAAGGGATACAGAAGTGCTGATTCATAGGGACACAGGTACCCCAATGTTTATGGCAGCACTTTCAACAATAGCCAAATTATGGAAAGAGCCCAAATGTCCATCAACTGATGAATGGATAAAGAAGATGTGGTTTATATATACAATGGAATACTACTTGGCAATGAGAAAGAATGAAATCCTGCCATTTGCAACAACGTGGATGGAACTTGAGGGTATTATGCTAAGTGAAATAAGTCAGTCACAGAAAGACAGATATCATATGTGTGCACTCACATGTGGAACTTGAGAAACTTAACAGAAGATCATGGGGGAAGGGAAGGGGAAAAATAATTTCAAACAGAGAAGGAGAGAAATCATAAAAGACTCTTAAATACAGAGAAAAAACTGAGGGTTGATGGGGGTGGGGTGGGGGTGAAGGGAAAATGGGTGATTGGAATTGAGGAGGGCACCTGTTGGGATGAGCACTGGGTTTTGTATGGAAGCAATGAATCACAGGAATCTACCCCCAAAACCAAGAGCACACTGCATACACTGCATGTTAACCAACTTGACAATAAATTATATTTAACAAAAAATGAAGTGGAGGCTGGAGGGGAGGCTTCCTTCTTACTAAAGGAAGTAACAGTATGCAAGCTGAGATGAAGCAAGCTTTAAGAGAGGCAAAATGCCCTGGGGTTGTTGAGCCACATCCACTCATATTCTAGAGTACTTTGCATCTGGTGATACCCAAAGAGAGTATATATATTCTTTTCTAGAAGTTGAAATAGCTTGATTTCCTTATAGTTTATTCTCTTACTTGGTCATACAAGAAAACTCCACTTTATAAACAAGGTCCCCTCACTTGCTGTTCCAGAAAGTAACCTGAAAGACATTTAAAAACAAAAACCAGGGGCACCTGGGTGGCTCAGTTGGTTAAGTGTCTGACTTCGGCTCAGGTCATGATCTCACGGTTTGTGAGTTCGAGCCCCGCATCGGGCTCTGTGCTAACAGCTCAGAGCCTGGAACCTGCTTTGGATTTTGTGTCTTCCTCTTTCTCTGACCTTCCCCCATTTGTGCTCTGTCTCTCTCTGTCTCTCAAAGATTAAATAAATGTAAAAAAAATTTTTTTAAACAAAAACCAAAGCCAGAAGATTAGTTCCTCCAACAACAGACCCTGTGATTAAAACTATGAAAAGTTAAATAAAGGCAGCAGCAAATATTTGTGAATGCACAACTCAGGAACCAATTGTATGATTGCAGTAGTAGTCAATTTTTATTTAATCATAAACGAATATTTATTAAGCATTTTATTCTGTGTTAAATCTTGTATATACAGAAATAAACAAAGGATTTACCTGCCCTCATGAAGTTTACATACCATAAAGAAGGAATAGACTAAAGATATAAGCAAAGCGTTTCTTGTAATGATGGTGGAATATGGCTACATGAGCCCTTCCACAGATGATAGTTATAAAATTTGTACAAAAAGTTAAAAAAATTATTTATAGGAATGGGAAAACATCCAAAAGAAGACAAAAGCTAGAGGAGAGTTTACTTTTTAAAAAGTTCAACTGGTAGGGGTAAGATTTGGGAATTTGTAGTTATCGTGTCTGAAGATGTCCCCAATTCCCCTGGCTCAGGCAAAGGAGAGTATCAGTCATATTACAGGGTCAAGGTGCCAGAGAACAGAGTTCAGGGGGGAATTTAAGAGGGAAATCTGTGAGCAAGAGAACAGCGAAAGAATTGAAGCCCAAACACTTGAGTTATAAATTTTGCCCAAATCACTGGTTGACCACTAAATTATGCCTCTGTGCAGAAGAATCTTGTCCATCTTGACAAAGACATCAAGAACACAGACAATGGTCAGAAAGGAAGTTAGCCTTTAAAGAGAGGGCTGTGCCATGTGAGTTCTCTGAATATAAGGGTAAATCTAAATATTCAGCAGCTGGGAGCCATAAGAACTGAATGGAGATATCAAGAACTAAACACCATAAGGGAGACAGAGTTTTCAATCTGATTCCAAGCAAATTAACTGATTGATAAAACAACAACAGCAATAGCAAGAACACTCAGAATAATATAAAAGAATTCAAAGTTGTTACACTCTATTTTCTACAATGCCCACTTTTAAAGCAAAAATTACTAAACATGCAAAGAAACAGAAAAATGTGTGACCTATACTCAGTAAAAACAAAAAAGTCAATAGAAACGGACTTTAATTGGGCCCAGGTGTTGGCCCCATTAGACTTCCAGCTTGCTATTATAAACTGGTCAAAGCATTTTTTTAAAAAATGGCCTTAATGAATGAACAGCTAGGAAATCTCAACAGAAAAATGACAACTATAAAAAATGGAAATTCTAGAGCTCAAAAGCACAATAACTGAGATGAAAAACTCACTGGATGGATTTAAAGGCAGATTGCCGTGTCAGGAGAAAGAATCAATGAATTAAAAAAGAGATTAATAGGAATAACCCAATCAGAAGAACAAAAAGAGAAAGAATTGACAAATAATGAACAGAGCACCAGAGATTTATGGGACACTATTAAGAGATTCAAAATAAGTATAATTGAAATGATAGGGGAACAGAAAGGAGCAGGAAAATTGTTAAAGAAAAAATGGCCTAAAACTTCCTAAATTTTATGGAAAACATTAACTTACAACTTCAGGAAATTCATCAATCCCTGGAAAGATAAACCGTCATAGTCAAAGGGCTGAAAGTAAAAATAAAGAGAAAATCTTTAAAGCAGCCAGAGAAAGATGCCATGTTTCATGTAGGAGAATAATGGCATGATTAATGGCTGACTTCACATCAAAATAATGGAAGCCCAAACAAATTAGAGTGGCATATTTCAACTGCTGGAGAGAGAAAGAGAGAGAGAGAGAGAGAGAGAGAGAAAACTGGCAACCAAGAATTATGTATCCAAAGAATTTATCACCCATAAATGAAAGAGAAATTAAAGCATTGCCAGATAAACAAAACTAAGATAATTTATTGCTAGCAAAACAATGCTATTAGAAATAGTGAAGGAAGATTTTGAGGCTGAGGGAAAAATGTCATCAAATGGCTACTCAGATTTATAGGAAGAAACGATAAGGACCAGAAATGGAAATGTGTGGATAAATAACAAGAACTAAATACGTACACACATGCACACACATATTTTCTTTTCATCTCTTAATTTCATTGGAAGACACACAGCAATTTAAGCAAAATTGGTAATTCTATGCTGTTGAGTTGATAACATATATTGATGTCATATTCATATGACAACAATAACACCAAAAATGGTGAGAGGGGAAAGGAAATTAAAATATGCTGTTGTAAGGTTACTGTGCTTTTCTTACAGTAATTCAAATATGAACTCTAAATAAATTGGAATAAGTTAAAGATTTATGTTGTAACCTTCAGAAAAATTGCTACTAAAATGCAAGAATTAACTTGATATCTAGAAAGCCACCAGAGGAATTAAAACAAAATATTAAAACATATCTTTGATTAACACAGAAAAAGTAGACAAGAAAGAACAAGCAAACAAGTAAACATATGAGATGAGACAAAGTAAATAGCAAAATGGCAGACCTAAAGTCAACTATTTCAATAACTGCACCAAATTTAAATTGATTAAACATTCCAATCAAAAGGTATGATTGTCAGATTGAATAAAAAAGCAAAAACCAGATATATGCTGTCTGTAAGAGATAGTCTTTAAATAGATAGGAATGAATAGGTTAACATTAAATGGATTGAAAGAGATACAGCATGTAGCAGTAAGCACAAGAAAATAAAAGTGGCTATATTAATAGCAGACAAAATGACTTCAGTATGGTATATTCTTAGAGATAAAGAGGGAAGCTTCATAATGGCAAAGTATCAAGAAAATATAACAATTATACATATTTGTGAATCTAATAACAGAGCCTTAATGTAGTGAGGTAAAAATTGACAGAGAAATAGACACATCCATATTAGAAATAGACACATCTAACCCCACAAAGTTAGAGATTTTAACACACTTCTCAGTGATTGATAGACTAGCTAGACCAAAGGAACAAATAAATAACCACGAAAAACATTGAGGATCTAGAAGAACTAAATGAAACTATGAACCACCTTTTCCTGATTATGATTTATAGAACACTATACCCAACAAATTCAGAATATACATTCTTTTGAATTCATGCAGCACATATTAACAAAGGTAGAGTATATGCTGATTAAAACAAGTCTTAACATACTTCAAAAGATTGGAATCTTTCAGAGCACTTTTCTGACTACAATGAATTTCATTACAACTCAACAACAATAAAATTTAAAGAAAACTCCAAAATTTTGAAGTTAAATAATTCACTTCTAAATAATCCACGGGGCAAAGTAGAATCATGATGAAATTTTTTTAAATAATTCAGACTTGGGGCACCTGGGTGGCTCAGTTGGTTGAGCGTTTGACTCTTGATTTCAGCTCAGGTCATGACCTCACAGTTCATGTGTTCAAGCCTTGTATCAGGTTCTGTGCTGGCAGTATGGAGCCTACTTGGGATTCTCTCTCCCCCTCTCTCTGCGCCTCCCCTGCTCGTGTTCTCTCTGTCTCTCTCAAAATAAATAAATAAGCTTAAAAATTTTCACACTAAATAATAATGAAACACAACATATCAATATTTGCAGAATGCATCAAAAGTGCTAAGTGCTTGGCGGTAAGTTTATAATTGTAAATGCTTATAGTAGGAAAAAAGAAAAGTGTAAAACAAACAACTGAAGCTTCCAGTTTAGGAAGCTAGAAAAGGAAGAGCAAATTACATGTGAAGTAAGCAGAAGGAAGAAAGAATAAAGATGAGAGTGAAAAAAAGTCAAAGAAATGGCAATAAACAACAGAAAAGAGCCAACAAAACAAAAAGCCAGCTCATTGAAATAATTAATAAATTAATAATATTTTTTAAAATGAGAAGACACAAATTACCAATATCAGCAGTGAAAAAGGACATAGCACTACTGGTCTAACAAATATTAAAATGATAATAAGGAAATATCATGAGCAATTTCATGCCAGTAATTACAATCAAGTAGCTGAAATGGATAAATTCCTTTAAAAACACACATTTCCAGAATGGAGACAAGAAGAAGTAGAAAATCTGAACGCCTTATGTCTAAAACAATTTTTTTTTAATTAATTATAAAAATCTTCCCATAAGGAAAGCTCCAGGTCCTGATAAATAACTCCAGGTCAGTTGTAAGTTCTACTAAATATTACAGAAAGAAATGATACAAATTTTACATAAACTCTTTCAAAATATACTTTGCAACTATTTCTTCCCCAATATTACTCTAGTACTAAAACAAGACTGGAAATCTTTACAAGAAAAAGAAACTATAAATGAATATTCCTTAAGAACATATACACAAAAATTCCTTAGCAAAATGTACCAAGGTAAATACAACAAAGTATAAAAAGAGGATACCCCTTGAACAAAAGGGATTTACTGCCTGGTTTAACATTCAAAAATCAATCAATGTAATACATGCATTAAAAAATAATAAAAATAAAAAATATGGTTTTCCTGATGCACAGAAAGCATTAGATACATTTCAAAATCTATTCTTAATAAAAACTAGTAAACTAGTAATAGCAGAAAGCTCCCCCACACTGACAAAAAAATATCCATAGAAAACCACACAAATAACATTATCATCACACTACATGATAAAAAACTGGGGGTGCCTGCGTGGCTCAGTCAGTTAAGCATCCGACTTCTGCTCGGGTCATGATTTGGTGGTTCCTGAGTTCAAGCCCCACCTCAGGCTCTATGCTGACAGCTTGGAGCTTGGAGCCTGCTTTGGATTCTGTATCTTCCTCTTTCTCTGTGCCTCCCCTGCTCACACCCTCTCTCTCAACAATAAATAAACATTAAAAACACTAAAAAAATAAAAATAATAAAAACCTGAATGCTTTCCACTAAGATCAGAAACAAACAGGGATGTCCACTCTCACCACTTCACTGTAGTGTTGTATTTGAACTCCAAGATGCTGCAATAAGAAATGAAGAGATATAAAAATGATTGTAACATTTTCTATTCCCACTGACAGCATATGAGAATTTCAAAAATCCCATATCTTTGCCAACATTTGCTACTGTCAATTTTTTTTTTTTTTTTAGCCATTCTAAAGGTTGTATAGTGGCATCTCATTTTGGTAACTAGTGATTCTGAGCATCTTGTCTTGTAGTCATTAGCCATTCATATGCATATATATTGGAAAGGAGGAAATACCTCTTTATTTGATGATTCTATGATCATGCATGTAGAAAATCTTAAAGACTTTACCAAAAAAATGTTCCTAGGTCTAATAAGTAAATTTATCAAGGTCAAAGGATTCAAGGTCAATATGCAAAACCAATTGTATTTGTATATGCTAGCAATGGATAATCAGAGAATGAAATAAAAATTACAATACCACTTTATCATAGCATCCCAAACATGAAATACTTAGAGATAAATGTAGCAAAATATATGCAGAGCTCTTACGTCTTTTTATTTCTTGAACTCCCATAAGCATTTTCACACACTATTCTAGTAATTTGTTATAGCGAATTGTTTATTTATTTGTAATAATTCTGGGGCAAAAATCCTGCTTTATCATTTTATTATCAGTGCCTAGCATGGAGCCCAACTAAATAAATTAATAAATATGTTTTCATGTATTATCCTAAAATCACAACATACATACATGAAAAAAAGTTTGAATATGGAAAAATGTAGAGACTATATCATCCATTGTCCATTCATTGTCAATAATTTGGATTGTTTCCTTTCAATCTTTTTTCCCCCTATCAGTAGAGTTTTAGACTTTTTCTTAACATGTTATTCATACGGTAGCATATACTTGTATAATAATGGGCAAATTTTTACCTTATTCATGTTGAAACTTCCTCTAGTTACAATCTGATTTACTGAAACAAAATAAAATGTAGTCATCTACCAGAAACTCAAAGGCAACTGCCCCCATCATAAAAGTAGTGAGTCAGTGTTTTAATGCAATCACTGCTCTGGCTTGCCCACATCAACCCCTGGCCCCACACTGACACGTGTTGTATTAGCTATGAGGGGATTTGTCCCAGGTGTTCTTTTGTAAGACCACAGCATAACTACTATTTAAACTCACTCATCCAAGGGCATGTTAAAATCAGAAAGCAGGAGATGGATTGCATGCCCATTATAGGAAAATTGGGGCCATGATCTAAATATCTCCAATATAGCATATTGCAACTACCTCTGGAAAACAACGCTGTCCAAAAAAAAGTGCCTAAATCCTAAGTAAAATGAGTTCCTGTCCCAATTCCTTGTGTTTCAAGAAACAATTTAGGTCACAGTAGAAACATGAGGTTCAAAAACAATAAAGCCTGAAAGAGAGAAGACTTTTCCAGATAGACCAATACAACTATTTGTCAGCCACAATAAAAACACTCAGATTACAGTATCAAACACCCAAGAAATGTCCAAACGCAGTAACAACAGAAATAAAACTCTGGTCGTTAGGCACAACAGACCAATGGGATCATTGTTCTCAGAGCCAAAACCGGAATAAAACCTAGATTGATTGAAATTTCCTATATAAACTCCAAGCTACATAGGCTTTCTGTAGTGGAGCCACAGACAAATACTCATTAGCTGTTGTGAGGGGCAATCCTCCATAAGCTCTTTCCTTGGAAATTAGATATAGTTCCAAACTCTGTACCTTCGCTTTCTAACAGAGTAGAGATACGCCTGGGGAAAACAAAAGGCAGCAGGGTAAGAGATAATCACAAAATCGCCAACAACTCTTTGCAAAACTCAATCTTCCAGACACCTGAGAGCAGTGGGCTGCCTGGGCAGAAATCACCTCTAGATGACATTGTGTATGTCTTCACTGGCTGCAAGGAGAAGAGAAAGAAAGACTGACTGAATGAAAAGGATTAGCCAAAATGAGAGAGAAATGACTCTTTTAGAAACCAAGGTACTTAGCCAGCCACACTCTAGGGTCCTTCTCTCTCAATGTGGAGCTCTTAAGGACCAGCATCCTCAACATCCTGCAGGCTCACCACCCCAGGGCAGCCTCCCCTGGTAGCCTTGAATGTTCTTCTTCATGTATATGCTACTGGAGTTACAGCTGTTATTCTTTGTCTCCCCACCAGATCTGAGTGATTTGTTGCAGTGAATTGTCTGTAATGATTCCAGAGGAAAGACTATATTGCATTCATTGCCTTCCATCAGTGGAGCATCCATTAGCTAGTGCAGAGCCCAGCTAAGTGAATTAACAAATACATACAAATATATTAACTGAAACTTCCTGAGAACTGTGTCTTTTATCTCTCATTCTCTAGAGCTTTGTGAAATGCCTGGCACATAGCAATCACTCAATACCTTCTAAATGAAATCACGCTTTGAATCATGCTAAGGCTAACTTTAAACACGGCAAATGACATTGTCTTGATTTTACAAAATGGGCCATCACCAAAATGGAAATGTGCACTGTATACCATTCCTTGGGCAAGGTCATCTGCCAGTAGTTTAGAAAATTAGAATGTCTTTTTTGAATGAAGGTAGCTGGACTCAGTCTTGGTGGTACTCCTTCTGACTCAGTGTCCCCATTATCTATAGCAAGCTCCAAAGGCCTACTTGTGACCCCAACACTTTCCTTATTAGATAAACAAATGTAAAAGATCTCTTCAGTGAGTCTGGAAGTAGTCACCACTAGGAGGAAGACTTTAAGGAAGGGTAGGTGGCAACATGTCCTAACCTAGAAGTTCTCCTTGATTTCATATTTTCTTCAACGAAAAAAGGAAAATTAGAGTTTTTCACTGCAGCTGACTCCACAGAAGAGGGACCTGTTAGAAAAATAAGAAAGAAAAGCTAGTGCCCTATTTCCAGGACAAGAAAGCAACTAGAAAGTAGGTGATCTGCCCCATAGTAATTTATTTTTTATTTTTCTTTATTTTAGAGAAAGAGAGAGAGAAAGTGGTGAGAGGAGCAGAGGGAGAGAAAGAGAGAAAAAGAGAGAGAGAGAGAGAGAGAGAGAGAGAGAGAGAGAGAAAGAGAGAGAGAGAGAGAGAGAGAGAGAGAGGAGAGAATCTTAAGCAGGCTCTACCCTCAGCACAGAGCTCCACACGGGGCTCTATCTGACAACCCTAGAATCATGACATGAGCCAAAATCAGGAGTAAAATGCTCAACTGACTAACCACCCAGGTGCCCCCACCCCATAGAAATTTTTATAAGAGAAGTATACGAGGTACTGAAAAGGCTTTGTGTGTGAAATAGATTCTTTCCTGGTAGAAAAGGAAACTGTGTGAACATAGATGCTTAAACCAATGGAGAAGGATGAAATTGTCAATATGAGAGACTTGGCTAGCTCTGAAGTGCTGGTTTTCCCAGCCTCCAGAGTGGCCTTGGGGACACTCAAAGACTCAGGGGACACCCAATGGGTAACAGCTCCAGATCTCACCTCCATTCCCCCTCCCAGCTTCACAAGACCTTTGGTGGACTATTCAATTCTTTTCTGGGTTGGAGTGCATTTATTAGGCTGAGATCCCTCAGAGTCATTGCCATGTACCTGGCTTCAACCACACCACCACCATATGCCCCACCCCCATCAATGGCAGTGCCACTGCTAAGATGGCCCCGTGTCTGCTGAACTACAATTCCACTGGAACCCCAGCTTTCTGTGCCTCTAGTGGAGGGACATCTTTCTCTAGATTGATGATCCTTTCAACAGACCTTACGTTCTCTGGTCCTAAGTAAACAAGGCCTGTAGCTTCCCAAATTATGTCCTTATTTTCAGCTTTCCATTGTCCTTTGTTGAGGAGCTTATTTCAAATGTTGGGCTAGGGCCTGATGGGGAATCTTGCTCCAAGTGGTGTTACCAGCCTGCTTCCCAGACCTCTGCCCACTATCACCAAATATCATACAGGTCCTTTGATTCCTCTCTACTTTGAAATGCTTCTTTCTGAAACATTTCTTTTCCTTCCACATGTTTTCCTCCTTTCTTATTCTGAAAAACTAAATATTGATATTTGGTCTGAACTAAGTTCTTCCTTATTTGTCCCGGGGAAGAAATGGCATGTAGCTGGCACACAAAACACTGCCTGTCCCTCCTCTGGCCATGACAGACATCGCTATTCAATCATGGTCTGAGTGGATCTTCCCTCACCACTCAGCCAGCCCATTCCTGCTGGGCAGAAAAGCACACCACATGGGACTCCTTTGCCATTCCTTGCATAAGAGTTCCATATCTCAGTATCCCTAAGATGGGTTTGCAGCATAGGGTCCAACCCTTGAGCAAAAAGAAGCTTTCTTACCTCTTTGGCGATTCACGAGAGATACTCAAAGAGAATCTGGAGAATAACAATGTTAATTTATGAATAACCAACAAGCCTATAGATCTGAAATATTTAAGGCTGGGCCTCTTTGAGGAGAGGGAAGTCTGGGTATTATCAAGGCCTTTTCCTTAGGAAGTCACATTGATAAAGAGCTAGAAACACCTGGAAAGTTTGTGCAAATCTGTTCTGTCTTCCCCTCTCTTCCTGTTTTTATTATCTACTTGAAAAGTCTCAGCAAATCATGTGAGGGCAAAATGAGACTGGCTTTGCACATCACATATGTGCCTACAAGATTATGTGATTTCAATAATTATGGAGAAAGGAAGAGCCTTAGAGGTTATTGAGTCCAACTTTAGAAGAACCTGAGGCTCGGACAAATGAGTGACCAGTTGTAGATTTCTAAAACTAAGTGGTAGCAGAGCAGGGCGTAAGCAAAGGTGACGCGATCTCGTAGCTGAATGCATCTCACTGAAGCTCGGTCGTCTTCCTCTGAAACACCTCCATCTTTCATTCCTCTCCTGGCTTCTGGTGTCAGACATTTTTCAGTGAAGGGCATATTTGTATGGGAGAGGGTTTGTAGTGACAAAAGAAAACACTACCCATTGCACATTTTTGTTGATGAATTGCCCTGAAAATGATTAATTGAAAAATAAGGTGGAATGGAGTTTGTTTTTTCTTGGATGGAAAGGGAGTAAATAAGACTCCAGAAAGTAGCCTTTCAGATAAAAGAAGATATGATACAAGAAGCATCAGATTCATTAAAAGAAGATACAAGAATGATTAGACCCATGAGGACCATCAATTGGCACCATATTTATTAACACAGAACATGAGACCAAGAGATTCGGCTCCCTTCACTCACATTTGGGCCCCTTGGGAAAAACTGGGCATCCCACGAGGGAATGTACAAGCAGAGGACAATGCAGTAATCCCCAGTCAACCCTGCTTCTCTTTCTCCATCTACTTCAAAGGAGCTTTCTACTTGATAACTTTTGGGGTGTAATTACAGTGAGACACATGGCTGTACTATACCAAAGTTTATTGACATTGTTCATATTTAAATAAAACTTCCTCTCATCAGTGATCTTATTTCCTGGTTGAAACCAAAACACAAGTAAGTTCTTCCCTTCATGAGATAGAAAGAAGATCATGAAGAATATTACCTGGATAATTCAGGTCAAAAGTAGCCCTATCTTTAGCTTTGTGTGGGGGATTCTTGGTGAAGCATTTATTTTGTTCCCCCTTGAAAGAGCTAGACAATTTACTGACTTTTCTAATGAAGATTTAAGTGCCATAGGCCCATCTCACATCCCTTTCCCTGGGTTACTACATCCTTCCTAAATGCCCTGGGGCACCAGCATTTCCAGAGGGAGTTATGCTGCCCTCCACTTTAACTTTCTCTCTACAAGTCTGTTCTCATACCTTGTGGCATTTAGTCTTAGGAACACACACACATAAACACACACACGCACACACACACCCACATGCGCACAATGTTTACATGCACACACACACAGACACACACATGCATGCATATATACATGCAGACACAGAGACAAACATACACAAATGCATGCGTACACACATAAATACATGCACATACATGCATACACACAGACACATATGCATGCACACATGTACACAATGTTTACTTGCACACACATGCATACATGTAGGCATGTACACACATGGGCATACATGCACATATGCATCCACACTCATAGAAACATATATGCACACAGATACACATACACATATGCATACACCCACTTACACACATGCACACAATGTTTACATGCATGAACACCCACACACTTCTGCACCTGCTGCCACCTTCAAGGTCTTCTAGCATCTCTCTTAGACTATCTCCAAGCCTCTCACCAGCTTTCAAAGCACCGGCAAGTCACTTTTCACCACAAATTCCAGTTTCTTGGGGCTTTCAGGCATCCTGTGTATGTAACGATATGCACTTCATTACCAGAATAACGATAATACTTTATACACACAGTAGCCTTTTATCCACGAGTGCTTTACCAGTGACATATACTAGGAGAGCACAGAGCAAATCCCCTCACCTCTCCCTCCTATGACCCTGTCCTTACATGGGAGACATCACGGATCTCTCATTCTTCATGGCAACACCTCATAACCATTTCAGGCAGGAAGTAAGGAAATCTGTCCAGTCGAAACTGCAGAAAGGAATTAGGTAATATAACACTTTTCTTTCTCTTCTCCAGAAACTCTGAGAAATGTACTGATTCTCAGAATGATCGACCCCCAGACAGTCTCCCTGAATTGTTGCTTTTTGCCTGGGGATTACATATTTCCTGGAGCAGTGAATTTTCTTCTTTCCTTGTCTTATTTCCATCAGTACTGTATTTATTTAGAGCATAAGATAAAAATATCTATATGGCTAGGCTATCAACCCTTCACATGACGAGTGTGACTATTCTATATTTGTTTGTCTATGATGTAAAGATATCCCTAAGAGACATATACTTCCTTCATAAAAGGCAGCATGTCCAGTAACCCAAAAATTAAAAAGAAGGAGGAGAAGGAGAAAAAAGAAAGAGGAAGAAGGAGGAGGAGGAGGCAGTTAGTTTTCTCAAGAAACTAGACTCATGGAGGGGGAAAGGCAAGGCTGGGGCAGGTCTGGTTTCAAGTCCTACCATTATGAAACTTTGATTACACGACACTTCAGTTTCCTTGTTAGGATATGATGGGAAGAATACATGCTTCATATGGTCATTGTGAGGGTTAAGCAATCATCGAGAAATGTCTGGCACAGAGTAGCACTCTTATTTCTTGTGAATTCTGAAAACTGAGATGCCTTGTGCTAATGGAGAAGCTCCTTGACGATAGGCACTCTGCATTTATCTCTTTGAGACAGTTGAAACTCACTACTGAACTGGTGCTATGGCATTTAATTATCTATTCATTCGCTTGCTCCACCTTTCCTGGCTACCTGCTACTTAGTGCCAGCATTGTGCTGGGCACCAAAGAGCCCCTAGTGGGAAAGAACCCCCGACTCGGGAGCTGTAGGCTGGAGAAGTGGCGAACAACAGGCAGGTTAACATAGTGTGTTAACACAAGAAAGCACAGGGTGCTATGGCACATATTGAGGGGATACCTAGCTCAGTCCTGGGTGTTTGGGAGAAGGGTCTAACTTTGCCTTGATTCTCTTTTCATACCCTTAGATCTGCACCCGAGGCAGTTTCTTCACATTTCCAGGTTTTAAAAATTATTATTTATAAGAGGTAGAGCGTCTAAAAGAGCATAGCAGTAGTTCATGTTTTAGCTTAAAAAAATGGCTTGTGGAAAAAAAAATAAGCAAATGGCCAATCCCAGTAACCAATCCATCTTCCCACAATGCACTGATCCTGATGAGCCTCCCAAGAAGCTCTAAAAAGATCCAAGTCCTAATTAAACCCAACCTTCACCTGTGAGTCATTAACTTAGGGTAAGCCAGTTGGGAGACATTTATCTTTTAAGACCAGGGTGAGCACCCACGTGATAGGTGTGACCATGAGGCACCAGAAGTAATTAGGGTGGCATGGTACCCTGGCTGACCAGATGTGGTTGCTCTTGTCTTCTCAGTCTCTTTATTTCTCTGTCTGGTTCCTTGACTTTCTCCTTTCCCCCCCTCCCCCTCTCCCTCATCTATGCCAAAGCCTGCAAATGGTACCAAAGGGTACCAACCATTCTCTTAGCACTCATATCCAAACAGGTTGTTGACGTCTGCCTTAAAATATGACAGCCTTTCTCAGAAAGATGGCGCCGAGAAACCGTTGGTGCAATGCCAGCAAATAGAACAATGAGGACAGTGCAGACCCATTTTCTTTGACGAAAAGAAAATGCACATGGCCTGAGATCTGGCCCCATTGAACTTAAAAGCAAGAGCATTATTAACACACAACATTCATTCAACAAACATCTCATTGAGCGTTTGTTTGCCCAGTCTTTTCTGGGCCCTTGGGATGCAGATAAATTAAACACAGCCCCCAGCCTGGTGGGGAGAAAGACATAAAAATAAATAATTAAGAGGCGAAATATTAATAACTAAATCCAACCGGGCTGAATCCCTTTAGGAAACAGGAAGTAGATCAAGTGGTATTCTGGAATCATTTCTTCAAAGTCACTTCCACTGATTTCTTACGTGGCCCTGGATAATTTACTTAAAATTGTGCTCCTGTAAAATATAGGCAATAATAACTAGTCATAGCTGGGTTATGGGAATTTCTATGAGAATGATATGAAAATAAGTTGTTAGGAGGAAAATGCCATATAAATCCAAGATATCACTATTGTTGCTATGATGTCAATTTGTAAAAACTGATTTATCCGTAGAGTTCAGGTGTAACTTCAAGTATCTTAGCACACAGGTAGCTTCTCTTTTCCGTCTGCTACCCATGACGTCAGCTTAGAGAACCCTCCTATCAACATGTGGGAAGTGAGGATGTCCTGTGTGCTCCACGTTCTGGTAGGCCCTGGGAATAAAGTAGGGAATGAGGTAGATGCAGTGTTCATAAAAGGAATGTCTCTTTCTCAGCTATGAATTGTAGACCTCCTTGTTTGTATTATGTTGTATTTTCTTTTGGATTTTGTGTTTTTCTTTGAAAAAGTCTGTTTGGGGCTGCAGTGCAGAGGCAAGGAAAGCCTGAAGTCATGCTGGTCTGGGACTGGCCTTCCCCTGAGTAAGAGACCGTGAGGAATCCAAGCTGAGCTGAGGGCTTGGGAAATGTATTCATGACTGAGAGTTGAGTCTTATCTTTGGGGGCAGGGCATGCGCCCTTGTAGGCTGTGGTGGGATTTCCCCTGAAAGAAATGGACAGTCCACTGGGAATCACTCTGGGACGAGATGTAGCCTGGGACAGGAAATGAAAACTCAGGGGGCAGGGCTCACAGAGGGATCAGGAGAAAAATACCCTCCTTGCTCTACAGGCTGAGGACCTGTGGGGGAGAGGCCGGTGGACCTCAAGGCCCACTCGCAGCAGGGCCTGTGGTTGTAGCACAGGCAGGACCGTTAGTGGACCCGGAGGATGGATTACTGCCTATGCCATGGCTCCAGTGCCCTCTCTGCCCCCAAATCTACAGGAAAATCTCATTCCCTGCCTTCGGCCCATAGGGAATGATGGGCAAGAGATATTGTGGGAAATTAAAGGAAAGTGTGTGTCCACCATAGGAGACAGACTGGCCAAGGGGAGGGCAGTAGTCACCTGTGGAGACTGACCGTGCGGGTCAGGTGGGGTCGGTTCCTCAAGTGTGATGATGCTGATGCCTGGTGCACACTCAAGCCACACCCTGAAATACAAGGGACACTGACGAGGGGAGAGCAAGCAGAAGTTCACAAAGTTGTAATTGAAATTACACAGATAATATGTAACAAATTATGGTAAAAATGATCAGCAAACCAACCTAATGTACAATAAATAAATAGGTAGACAGATAGATAAAGATGGGGAGCTTTTGTTCCACATCCAGGGAAGTTTCCAGAAGGAGATGGACCTAAGGAGAAGCTGTGAGGGAGGGGCAGGGAAGGTGTGGTGGGGAGCTATGAGCAGGAAGGACTGGGGATGGGGAGAACAGAATAATATGGGCCACGGGCAGGATCCCACATGGAAGCTGGTATGGAAGCTGGCCCAGGCGAGAGGCTGGGGGTGGTGGTGGTGGGTGGGGGGCGGCTGCAGAGAGAGAGGCGGTGGGAAACTGAGGGAGAGATGGTGTTGAATATGCAGCAGGGGCCAGCCTTTTAAACTGAGGTGACGGTCCCAGCACCCTATCTCCCCTAGACTGTCTGGTTAGAGACAGGGCAGTGCGAGGAGGACCCAGTTTCCAGGGGATTTGATCTACAAAGAAAGCCAATCAGAAACATTCAACCTCTTCAGAAACTCCACTTACTCTTCCTTAACAGGGTTTTGGGTTTGAATTATGTGGATAATTGCCTTAACTCTTCACTTCATTTTGCCTGCAGATACCCTCAGAGGGGTGTTTTGAGGATAAATGAGATACAGGCAGAGCACTTTGAACTCCTTCCGTGAAAGGTAGCATATCAATACAGGCCCCATATAATTAAGATGCTTTCAAATTGCCAATACATGTATATTTATAACACCCACTATAATCTTTTCTTTCCTTTTTTATTTTTTATAAGAAGGCAGGAAAATCTAATTTTTTTCTAACCACCCTGCTTTTGTGCACTTAACATTAACCTTTCCTTCCAAATGTCATTAGCTGCTAATTAAGATGTTGATTTGCAGATTGTATATCTTGCAATAGAAGTGATTTGTGGATGCCTACTAGGTGTTTATCAACCTGCACCACTCATATTGGTTTAGCAAGAGCCTGGTGCATTTTAATTTACTGAGCGGTTCCCCAACTCTCCACTTATTTCTGCATGTGCATAATGAGAGAAAAATGATAAGAGGAAAAATGGGAAATACTATAAATAGTTGCTAAAGAAAAATGCCAGAGGAAAGAGTTATGGCTCTAAGTAGGTGTTAAAAGAGCGAACATATTGAACGTATTTTCTCTTTTTAATGGGGTATTTTAAGAAATAGAATCTGTACGTCGGTTAGGTGAGCAGGTGTCCACATGTAGCTGTGTGCACAGATGCACAAGCCATAGAGAGCCTGCAAAAGGAAAATGATGATTGGACTGTCTGAATTTTCTGGAATATGCATGCTCTTGGTTTCCAAGGCCGGCCTGCTCCTTTGCCAGTCTCATGCCTTTAAGTTTCCCAAAGAAACTTCTTGTTTCTAAAACCACCCTTAAATCAAAGAAATAAAAGGATTGTTCCATTACTGCGAAGGATTCTGCAACATAGGGGACATTTCCACAGGACTTTTTAATATAATTTATGAATATTTGCTAGCAACATAATTGTCTTTTCTGCTGACATTTTCAAAGCAACACTGTGATTTGTTGGGTCTCTGGAGAGTCCAACTACAAAACTGATAATTATATTAAATATACATAGACAATAAAGAGTGTGTTTACATAACTGTGCCCATAAATATCTGATTGAACAGTCATTGTTCTCAAACCCCTTTTAGGCAGCTCTCCAAGGATTCCAGTTCTAATGACATGATGGTTTAAAAGATGTTGCTCAGTCTTGTTCCATATTTAATTAACTTTCCTTTTTTAAACTTGTGATGGCAGAGACAATAACAAACAGCTCTGAAAAGAGGCAGCACTTTGAAACATGGGCAAGACCTTGTCAGGCTTTGTGCCGCACAGACAGGAGGAACAGGCAATGAGCGGGGGCTGGCCTGAGACCTCTGGGACCTCCGTCCCTCCCCTGGGATTCTATTAGGAGGACATTCAGCGCGCTCCAGTTCTGCACACCTTCCCTCGCACACTCATGTCTGCGGAGTGGCCTTGTGCACATGCTCTTGCATGCATGAAGCTGCATCTCTAATGACTTCTTCCTCTGGAAAAGAAGATGAAAGCAAATTGGAAAACAAACTAAGCCTTGGGAGGCAGAAGCAGGGAATGTCATGGCAAGAACAGGGGACTGGGGTGTCCGGATGCTCAGATTCTGTCCTTGGCTCTGCCATTGCTGTTTGACCCTGGGTAAGCGTATTAGTTTCCGATTGCTGCTGTAACAAATTACAGACTCGGTGGCTTAAAACACAATAAACTAATTATCTTGCAGTTCTGGAGGTCAGATGTAGGTCTCACAGGGCTAAAGACAAGGTGGTGAAGGCTCTAGCAGAGCATGTGCTTCCTTGCTCTTTCCAGCTTCTGGTGGCCACCCACACTCCTTGGCCTATGGCCCCTTCCTCCATCTGCAAAGCCAGCGATGGCCAGTGGAGTCTCTCTTGTGCTGTGCCACTCTGACGCTGACTGTCTTGCCTTCCTTTTATAAGGACCTGTAATTATATTGAACCAATGAGGATAGTCCAGACTAATCCCCTCATCTCAAGACCCTTAACTTCATCACATCACATCCCCTTGTAAATGAATATATTCACATCTTCCAGGGATTCAGATGGAAGACATCTGTGGGGGCCGTTATTCTGAAACTGTACCCCAGAGGATTAACGAGGTTAAAAAACTAGCAGAAAGTTTAAAACTTGTTTATCAGTGAACTGTTTCTCCCTCATCAGTTATTGTGTCTTTTTTGACCCCACTAACAAATTTATTAGCTGTCTCTGCAGAAGCCTGGACTCAAGGTCAACTGATATGAACCGAACCCATGAACAAGCAAGATCCTGCATTCCTTACCTGACATAACGAGCCCAAGAACCTGTCCAATTTATACTGTCTCTCTAAGCATGCCCATAGCCCCTTCTTCTGTTCTAAGATAACCTCCTGACATCAGCGGCTAAGTTTCACCTTGTTCTCATGTTAAGTCTCCACCCCAAAATGAACATGGGATGTATGTTACATGTACATTTACTCAATGTGCATCCTCTGTCTTTCTTCATGAATAGTCATAAATTCCTGCTTTTTTCAACAATACGTACATAATCTCAACCCTTCTGATTATAAAAAACTTGTTCTCTCCCCCTTGGGGGAGACAGAAGTGAGGCTCGCCCTCTCATCTCCTTGTTTGGCTATTGCTAGAATAAACTCTTTCCTTGCTGCAAACCTGATGTCTCAGTGATTGGCTTTGCTGAGCATTGGGCAGACAGACTTGAGTTCAGTTATAGTTCTGCCTACCACAGACAGTCAGCTAACATTATCTGTTAATGAGGGAGCTGGTGTGAACTAGATTCGTTCATCCAACAAATTAAGGTCCAGGTGACACAGTAATAAACACCTTAAGCTCAGTCCCCATCTTCTGCAGAGCTTTCAGTATGGAGGGAAAGATAAGAATTCACCAGAAAAATGGGACACAAGTTTTCAGCTGTGTTAAGGGCTATAAAAGGAAGGATAGAGTGTAAGGTGAATGTTTGGCAAAGCCAATCAGCCTGGGCTATCGGGAAGGGGGTGGAGCAGTCCAAGAAGGCTTCCCTGAGAAGGTGACAGTAAAGCAGAGACCAAACAAATGGCTGGGAGTTACCCAGCAACATGAGTGGGAGGGCAGGACTGGAGTTAAGACTCATGGGGATTTCCAGTCAGAGGGAATAGCCCGCCCTGTGTGTAGACCCTGGAGTGGGGGCTGGGGGGCACTGAGAGGCAGCCCTTGGGGCTAAGAGCAAAGGGTCTGCAAGGAGAGGGTTTGCCAGGTGCTGAGGCAATGAGAAGAGCAGTCCCCACTTAGCAAGGGATAAGTAACTTACAAGTAAATAATAAGAAGTAAGTGATGAGTAACTAGTGTTCATATGGTCGATACTATTATGGTTTCCTTTTGTAGATGATGAAACTGAGGGTCAGAGAAGCTAACTGACCTCCCCAAGGTCATGCATCTGGTAGAACCATGGCTTGCACCAGAGTCTGCTCTCGTCACTACACAAGACTGCCTCTTAGGCAGGACTGTAGGACCTTGATATTGAACCCTTTTGCTAAGAGCAATTGGGAGCCATAGAAGGATCTTAAGCACTTGAGAAAAATGATTCTGGGTAACTGTGGGCATCAGGCCAAGGGGAAAGCAATAGCTCTCAGGCAAAACAACGTTGGCTCAGTTTGAAATGAGACTGGGGGTAGTGAGAAATGGAGAGAAGTCAGTAAATCCCGTGAAAGTAACGTTGAGAAGTCTTGCTGGTTGATGTGGTGTGAAAGAGAGAGGCAAGTGTCCAAGATGATGACTGTGCTTCTGCCAGATCATCTAGAAGGACCCATCAGGTCTTTCCTCCTAAAACAAGGGGCTCGTGCAGAGCTGTGGGCCAGAAAATATACATCAAAGCCCTAAAACCCCGAAGGCCTTCATACATTAGTAAGAAAATAAGCTATGAATGAACAGGTTTCAATGGATTTTAAGTTCTCAATAAAAAATTCAGCAGAATTTCTCCATGGCAATTCTCCCCGTGTAAGAGATGAACCCTGCTTGCCATCACTGCTGTGATTCTGTGTTTGTGCTGAACTCCTTCTAATTGTCATCAATTATGATTCATTTACTTTTAGGTGTCTTGCCTGTCATAATATTATCATTTGTAAGTCTTTCCCTTTGCAGACTGTGAGAATCTGTTGTGACATCTCAATAAAGCAGGATTCAATCAAGGTGTGAATGAATTGTTAATCTTGTTATAAATAGAAGGTACCATATGTCAGTATGTAAGGGATGTCTCCCTCTTTGTTGAAAACAATGTTAGTGAAACAAAACAAAAGAAGTTTCCGAAAGAGCTGGTTCAGCTCACCAAGCTTCCAATTATATTATAGCCAACAATTCTCTGCGGCTGACTCAGATTTCTGGGACTAGTATTCACACGGATTTATTTAGAATTACCATTTGAAAGAGAAAAATGAGTGTCAGGTTTGGCCACCAGAACCCCAGGTGTACCCGTTCCTCCTGATTTTGACCATGGAGATCACCTTACAACTCTGTGTCTTCAGAGGCACATCGTATGAACCATTTGATCAAAACATCTTTTTCCTTCTTCTTTGCATTTCTAGATGGCATGCAGATTTTAAAAAATATGGCTCAATTGGCCTGGCTCCAGCTCAAACTAGTTCATGAAAAATATACCCTGAATCTTTTCCTACACGTGCACTCTCTCAGCAGTGAGGGCTCTGGCCCATTCTACCCTTGATAGCACATCCTAAATGTGATGCTAAGGCACCTGCGGCAGTGTGTTTTCTGAGGAAAGCCTGCATGTGCTCCGAGGTCCAGCAAACGCCAGAACCAATAAAGCTTAAATTAGCATCCCATAATCTAGAGCTATTTCCCCTCTGCTCTTCCGGAGCCCTCCCCAGCACCTCCCCTCCCCCCAGTTCCTAAGCCAATCAAAATGTGCTGCTACCTTGTTCCATTTCTTTAGGGCCTTGCTAAGTGACTAGCTTGTTAGTTCAAAATAAAGTTAATGGCTAATAATGGCTCTCCCCCAGTGCCCAGTGGCATTGCCACAGAGAATCAGCACAGAAGAGTGGAAAGAGCTTGGATTTTGGAATGAGCCACTTTTGGGTTCAAGTCCTGGTCGTTCTGTTCGCTTGCTGAGTGTCCTGGGCAAGTCGTGCTTATGTTT